>NW_020271560.1:6697035-6969738 GCF_002803265.2 Melanaphis sacchari | reverse complement strand
ACTAAGACCCCTTGCAGAGCCGACCGGTCGTCCAAATCCAAAATCTCGACGAACATCGCGATGAGACGGGGTAATCATTGAGAACGTTCAAACGACACGGACGGCCGAGAGGATCCCGGCACTGGGTACGACATCAAAAACTTTAATATAGGTATATCACGACGAGCACGGTAAGACGTTACCGATTCGAAAAGAAAACGAGCAAAGAAGAGTGAAGAAGAAAAAAAAAAAATAAAGAGAGAGCGATCGGCAAGAAGAAAAGACCACGACGACGAGGGCGCCACGACGGACTGATCGAGACGCGGCGCGATGGCACGGACGGAACGAAGCGGTTGCGGGAACCGGACCGAGCCGAACGCGTACGGCGATGCTAGCCAGTAGCCGCGCGAACCCGTTACGTTTGGTACGGCCGTGCGTGGTTGTCGTGTTGTGTTTCGGTGTTTTGCGCGGCGCGTTGGGTGAGAGCCGCCAGGGCAGAGTGCAGCGCCACCAGTGCCGGCCGCCGCCGGAGCGGGCCAGCAGCTGTGAAACAGGTTACGACGGGCAAACAAGTGGTTATCAAAGAGTGGATGACGATGACGTCACCGCCGCCGTAGCCTCGACGGTTGAGGAGACGGACGGGCTCACTCCGCCGTCGACCAGTGCAGCCACTATGTGTGCCCGCCGCCGTTGGGGACTCGCACGTGTACGGTGTACCTACGTCATAAAACATAATATTATTTTCTAATTTCTTCTGATGAGCTCGGCGTTCGCTTTTTATTTATTATTATTTTTTTTTTTTTTTTTCTAACGGCTTTGTAAATAAAATTATAACGGTGTTAGCACGGTTGGCGGTAGGCGATCGCGCGGGTAGGTGCAGGCCATAGCGCTTGTAATTTGTATATTATCATGTGGGCCGATGGTAGATTCATTTTTTAATTTTTTAGTAGTGGGCTCGACGCGAACAAAATACCCATGTCCCGTAATGACATTTCTGAGAAAGGTATAATTTCAAAACGTATAGATACGATGTCTATGGTCGGGGTTACCTGCTGGTTAAATTATTGTGAGACGAGAATTACTATGAAATTTGATATATCCTTTTCAAATGACACGTCTTTTTAAAAATATTATTCTTTTATTTTCTCTACCTAATATAAAACAGTGATAATAAGAAATAATGTTATCACAATTAATATTTCTAATTTTTTAAGCAATAAGTTTGATCATTTATTTAGGTATTTTGAATTTTAAGGAGTACCTACCTCAAAATACCTTGCAACCAAAACCTGCGTACGCCTATGAATATTTCTTAACATGTTAGATATTACAAAATACAAATTGGTAATTAGTATGCGTACACGTGCACATGATTGTGCGGATATTGTCATTGTTCACATTGTTGTAATATTATATTGTCGTTTGTCTCCAACAGTGTTAGGTATTTGATTATTTCTTTTTTCCACGGTAAAATATTGGTAAAAACTAAGAGCACAGGAATTAATGATAAACTAACTTGAACAGCTTCTATTCTTCCAAAAATTCCCTTTGTCGCACCTACCTTGTAAAATTATCTAGCCAGCCAAATTCCGCCATAAGCCATTTATAATATTGTATTATATTATCGTAGATAGACAGGCATTAGGCACTGTCGTAATCTGCTTGTACAAATTGTATTGTTTAATGTCTAAATGAGAAAAAAATGCCCATTTAATTTTTTTTATACTTGGATATCATTTACTGTCTTTTGTCATTTTGTGTTGTCAGCTGCGTCATGAGATTTTACGACAATAAGTTAGGAAAATACGTTTGATTGTTTGAACACGTTTATTAAGCTTTTTTATGTGGGTTGAAATGAATAAACCAACAACTGATGTAATATAATTTGGTCAATAGTTTATTAATTTTAATTAATTTTTAAAATGATTTTAGTATAATTAAATAGATGTATTAGAATTATTAGATGCATAATCTAATATTATTATATTAAATTACAGCAGTGGCGATCCCTCTTTGGACTGTGTTATTAAGGATATAATGTATTTTTTCAAAAATTTATATATAACTAATCTGTATCACACCTACTTATTGTGCTCAAGTAGTATAGAATATAGATTGCAATTAAAAATAATAAAAAAAATGTATATTATAATATTGGGCTGAAAGTCTAAATATTTATTTTCATGATACCGCTACTAATTTATTACACAAAGAGCATTAATTAGGAATGTTATTACTTATAATTCTTCCCGACCGTACATAAACTACCTACATAATATAGTATAGAAACGCTACTTCTTGAACGCGCCCCGAGGATGTTGATGATTTTATCAGCTTATCGTTACCGTCGTTGTTTTAGTCTGTTTATCACAAACTATATTATATATATATTTATATTTTAAAGTTTCTAATTTATAAATAGTTATTATATAGTACTCGCTTCCTTGCTGTTTTTAATTTATTAGATTAAAAACCTGGTTCAAATCTTAAATAGGGGAAAGAAGGCTTGACTGCCTTAACGCTTTTACACGTCTACAGGAGTACAGGACATACAATTAAATGTGAAAGCTGATATTACTGATAGATTTTCCAAGGAGAAAAAAATATGTATTGATATAATTTTGCAGATAATTTTATTAATTTTATAATAAAACTGTGATCTTAGTATCCTGTAAATAAATAAATAGTAAAAATAACTTTTATTCAATATACAATATACATATATATATACAATTCCAACCATCAACAATTAAAAAAATTAACTTAAATATATATATAATTAATTCATGCTAAGTGTCGCCAGTGGGCGACTTTTTATTAAATTTCTCACGGCTTGTCTTTGAACACATCAGCTTATTGTACATTACTTGTATAAATTGTTTATTTCTAATAAAAAAAAAAAAAAAAAACTTTTATTTAAGAATTTATTTTATATTATCAAGTTTATTGATTTCTGATTTATTCAGTTATATACATGAAATAATGAAATAATACAAATAATTAGCCTTCAATACAGATTAAATAGAAAAAAAAAATTTAACTTTTAAAAATTCGCCCTTTCTCTTGGGTGACCTATGGATCCACTACTATATTACAGCATGGCAGTGGCGGCGGGATATAGGATTATTTGAAGCAATTGCTTCATGTTTGAAAGCTCTTTGGCCACTGCTACTTATTAAGGGTGGTGGTAAAAATATTTAAAATATACAATATGCTTCAAAGCCTCCACAATTTCGCGCCGCCACTGCAGCATGGTTTGTAGAATTATTTTAATCCTTAAATCATGTTTGCACAAACAAGCAGGTGAACAATAGTCCAAATCTTGTTTCTACAAATTAAACTCTCACCCTCTCTCTCAAAAAAAAAAATTAATTAAATATAATTGTATTTACAATTTTTAAATTATACCCAATGAAAATAATACAAAACTATATTTTTGGTAGTTCTTACAATATTTCTGATAATTAATCAGTAAAGAATTAAATAAAATAAAGTGATCAAAATTGTTAATTACTTAAAGAATTTTGTAATGAAACTAGACGAGATAAAAATAATAAGATCCAATCATGTAATATCTTATCACTATGGCTAAAAAGTTGTAACATCGGCATTTTTTTTTCATAGTATCTACTCCAAGATACAGCTTATCAAAAACAAAAATTCAATTCATACATCACCGAGTTCAAATATACAATTTTTTTTGCATTTTTTTGCATTTTTTTATAATATTCGTAAATAAATGTATTTTTGAGTACTTTTGAATCAGTTTTTGTTAATTATATACATATTCTACATTTTTAGAAAATATACATGGTACGTACTTTTCAATTTAAAGTAAAACTACTATGGATATATTTCGCGTTTTTATATCTAATTAAATTTTATCGCGTTATTGGTTAATATTTTTTAAAAATAAAAGAACATTACATAAAGCATAATATACATATTATGTTATTAAGTATTTATATTAATTTATATGATAAACAGCTAAATAAAATTTAATAAAACAGTTTTTAACTATTATTATTTTACATAAATATTAAATTATTTAAATTGTATTCAGGTGTTATAAGAATTAATTTATTTCTCAACATATAAAAACGTGTTCATTATTAAGTTATTTTTAAATATTAAAAATTATTTGCAGTTGAACTTTTACATTTTCAAATAATTTTTCAGTAGCATTTCTATATGGTTATAAATTATAAGGCATTTTTTTAAGCATTATTGGTAACTTCTTAATGCCTTCGCTGTAGGTTTTCATTACACCATTTTCTTAGCTTTACTCATCAGTTATCACAGGTAGGACCTATGTGATGTGACAATGTGGCATGTTACTACTAGCTAATTTATAATGCTATTATCTATTATCTATTATTATTAGATACACTTATAGTATTTGCATGCATGACAAAAATCAAAAGTTGCTATAAACTTTGCAACCCTTCAATCCCTTACATATACATACATACATTAAATACATGTTATTTAATATGGTAAAGAAAAATTGGTCAGATGATAGGAAAATGAGCATATTTAAATTTTGCACCCCTATTGAAATACTCAAATTAGGTTTGTCACCCAATTGCAATAGTATAAATATATTCAATATTTTTTGATCTAGTTAATATTGTTATGGAAATTTTTAAGGAATATTTTTATTGTCTAATATTTGCAATGATATCCAAATGTATAGGAATTAAAAATAATAATAGATAGGTATCAATCAGGTTGTCTACAAAACATCACAATATACACGCATTAAAAATGTTACAATAGTAAATTACTAAATAAATATTCATAATTTTAATTAACACATACAGTGATTCATATATATAATCGTTATAATCCTATATATTATTCAAAATGTCTACATGAATTTAAAATCATAAAAAACAGTTTCAATTTCTGTAGCAAAATAAACTTAAGTGAATACCGAGAGGACAAAAACCAACTAACTACTTTATTTTATGAACATTTTTAGTTAATCAATTGTATATTCAAATAAGTAAAATAAAAAATTGAATCACCCTCTAAAAATTTTTGGGACTGTTTGTGAGTCACGTTATACTTATATTTAAATAATAAAAAAAAACATTCGGGTGGAAAAGTCCCATAATATAGTCGATTGTAGATGATATATTATATTTTTAAACAGAGAAGGGCTGAAGCAATATTGCCTCAGTCGACCATTTCAATAAACAAAATCCGTCACTTGGACCCCCGGCCGTTAAATTCCAAAACGTGTCACTGAATACGAATAAAACTAATGTCCGTGCCACATGTGCATCACGCACGCACGACAACTAAATGATAAATGAAGTTAGATAAAAAAATTTACATTTATAACTTACCAGAAACAGATCATCTATATTTTGTCATCTGTTTTTGGCCGTTACTGATAGTATATAATAATATAATATAATATATAAATGTGCATATTAATTATATTATAATAATACTTATACAAATACAATTATTATAATTTGAATATAAAGATATTCAATTTGATTTAGTAAACAAAATGTTATAGTTTATTTGTATAATTAATAGGGGGTATTAAAATTTAAAATGCATTTAATTTCATCAACAACTGCAGAAATAAAATACAAACACCAATAAAAAATAAATATATAAATGTTAAAATGTATAATAAAAACAGTTTTATACATTTCTGATATTAAAAATAAGATCGAGTTATTTAATCAATAATAGTGGATATCAAGTACCTACCATATCCATTTGCATATTATAAAAAAAAAGAAAAAGGTAGGTAATTGAGTACCTACTGCTCTGTTGTACATTATAGGTGTTAAGTGGGTTACTTTTATAGGTGTGTTAAATTTTAATTCAATGATACATTATTATACATAAAAAATGATTTTGAGCGTAATTAATCAATCATCAATCTATCACCAAGTGTTAATTTTATTGCATGCATACAGCAAAATTCACAGTAATATTATAATTATTACATAAAAGTTTAAGTACTCATGAATAATGTCTCTAAATTATATCATAATAATAAATTAACATCGTCATTTATCGTTTAAATAAGTATAGTTACATCTAACTTGGAATTAAGAATTTCTTTTAAACAAATAATCTTTATACGAGTATATTTATTAAATTTAATAGTTCCTAAACGAACTACTTACAAGAAATCTTGAATTAAATTTTTAAAACTTAAATAAAAAAAAATAAAAAGTTCTTATGAATGTTTAACTATACACAATGGTTTGTATTTTTTTTAATTTTACAAATTTCATCAAAATTCTAACTTCAAATGCACATAAAAAAAAAATTGTATTTATGTATTTTTAATATATTTTTACAAATACAAGAATATCTTTCTGTAAGATCTTGTATTACATTTTCAAACATTTTTAACCTGCAAATAATTTTGAATCGACATTTATATAAAAAAAAAAAAAAACTAAAAAATCAATAATTTATTATATCTATAAATAACTCAAACATTTTAAATTATTTTCTTAGGAATATCTAATTAAAAAATAATTTAATAATTTTCAAGATTTGTATTCATTTTGTCAAAATTCTAACATTAAACGTTTATAAAAATATCGCGACTATAGTTTTTGATATTTTTTTAATTTATTAATTAACAACTTATGAAAATCTTTGTATTAAATTTTCAAACATTTCTACACGGTAAATATTTTGTGGTAGACATTTTTATACAAAAATAAAAAAAAAATTTTAATTCTTTTAAATTTCTCAAAAATAGTTAAAAAAATGTATTATTAATAGAAAACAATAATATAAACAATTGGTGAACATTTCAAGTATCTACGGACTACGATTATTGAATTTTGAACATTAGAAAAATCAAAATCGATTTTGTTAAAAAACTAGATTTGCGTAAAAATGTCCGTTTTTTCTTAATTTTTTGTTGGATTTTTTCAATTAGGTTTAAAAATAAGTACGGGAATTTGAGATTTTAAGTATAAACTAGATCTAATTAAACAAAATCACTTTCATTTTTGAAAATCCAAATATTTTATCGAAAACTTATCGTGTATTCATACATATACATAAAAAAAAAAAAAAAAACACATAATGATAAAATCAATACATTCATCCCTTCACTCAGAATCTAAAACTGGGAAAGTCATTCTATCGTGTATGGAAGGTTTTGTGTATACATTGTATATAGCTATTCATTCAATAATAAATAGTTCAGGTTGAACTAGTTTTTTCCAAAAACATAACATAAATTTATAACCAATATAGTATAATAATAAAGTGATAGTTTTACGTGAGTTGTTTATGCGTCGAAAAGTAAAAAGTAATAAAAAAATCTATGGCACTGTACAAATTTTGCTGAATCTATATTGAAGATCATTTTATAAGAATTGATCAAAAACTATAGATTTGTGAAAAGATTAACTGTAGATTTAAGGATTATATATTTTTTATATATTTTAGACTTTTGATTTTTTATAAGTAGTGCTTAGATAAGATATATTTTTTAACTATAGCTAATTCTTCAAGGAGTTGCCGGTGAATATATACTTTTTCTTAAACTCCTTTAAATCTAAATTTCACATATTTTATTGATTTATGTAATTTTTATCAAATATAAAATCAGGTATATATATATATATAAATTCATTGTATCTATAATATAATAACTATTTTCTATATACTTGTTTTTATCTAAATATAAACAAAAAAAAATATTCGTTTTCGTAAGCCAAAAAAATCTTTGTGTGAGTATCTTTTTAAAATGTGAAATTTAAAGTTTGGGCTTCATTATGCATAATTTTAAACTTAGAATCATCTATTTACCTATAAAATGTCAAAAACATGAATTCAATAGACTTAACTGTACAACATTGTCTTTTATTAATAAAAAAGATTAGTATACTTAATACAGTAAACTATCGTTAATTTGGTACGTTTAATAATACAGTTAGGTTTATTAAATTTTAATTTTTAATGGGTACTTTTGCTTACCTAAGCAACTATTGAGCTACCTATAAGATACAAAGTCTTAAAAGTATAATTTCAAACAAAAAATGATTATTTTTTTAGACCTTCCCCATCATAAGATTAATTCAAAACGTAATCATTTAGTATTATTAATATATTTTAATAAAATAAATTAAAGTTTTTCAATAAGTAAAAATGCATTATGTGAACCTTCATTAATCCGACGTGTTTGTTAATGCGACAGTTCTCTGAACTGATTTCTGCCGGATCACCGTGAGTTGTATTATTTTTATTCGCAAGACGAAAACATTATTTCGGAATAAACGAAACGATACGGTGATTGTGAACTCCCCTTTATGTTAAAATATGCCAACTAGATCGACGTGCGGTTATGTATTATATACCAACGTAGTTACATTGTGCATACATGATGCATGGCACACCCCGTGTAAGACAACTACTGTGACCAATACCGTATAAAATATAATACCTATACCAAACTCAGATAACTAAATCCACGAAAACGTCTTACGCAGAATAGCGACGAGATGCGAAAAAAAAAATAATAAAAACTATTGCTAAGCCCATAATTGGAATTGTGATGAGAGGGCAACGAGAGTGGGAGATTTCCCCCATCAACCGATGAAATTATTCCAGAGGTAAAAATCATAGGCCTATTTATATGGATCGCACGTCTTCCACATACACACGCCCTGCTATAGGTTGCCAATAGTCAACACTGTTAGACCGAGATAGTCCTGTGTATAAATATAATGAGACCTAAAGTGCAATACTATAATTTTCCAAAAATGTTGGCTATCTTTATAGGACTGTTCTTTCTCTCTTGCTATTAATGGTTATATTCGGTATAGACAGCCTCAAACCGTAAGGTGTATTTTTCTATTAATGTAGGCCCCCGGAGGACCTCTACCTCTGAAATCAATCCATTTCTTTATAGATCTATGAGAAAAACGATATGTTTACTCGGTCACCCAACACCAGAAAATAACAAAGGCGTATCTCGTGAGTGATGGAAAAAGAAAAATGAATGAATGGTTTACGAATGTACCTTCGTCCCAGCGCTATTTTTCTTTTGTAAATCTCAATTTTTTCAGTTTGTATAATTTTTTTTTTAAATATATAATTTTTGCGATTTCTTGATGCCGAGTGCTACTTATCTATTTTTCTATGCTATGAACATCTATGAAAATAGTTAAACAAATTAACACGGTTAACGCGATTTGGACGATAACAGCAGCGCTATCTACTGCCGTAGTAATAGACTTCGACGTGTGAGCATTGAACGTCAGTGACTGTCGCAAGATGATGCTACACTGCTACAGTGTACAATTTTGATACATAATTTTATTTACAGTTTTGTTTTAAATTTCTAAGCCAGTGAATCTACATCAATATTTAAATATCATAAAGACTATAAAGTTGAAAAAGAACTTTTAATATCTCTTATGTGTGTTTCTGCTTATTCTTCATTTATTTTTCTCCACAAAATGCTTTGTACAGTAAGGAATTCACACAATTCTTTTGTAAAAGGTTGGGTGACAGTCCTTAAAGAACAGAAGGCGATAATACACATTAGTCTCTAAGATTGTATCAAAGACGTATGTTAACATTTAGTACAAATTTCTATTTCTGTTGTATGTAACCATACTAGATTGTAAAATTATTGATCAGAGATAATATTATTGCGTAAATATTAAAATATTAGTAAAAATAACAATCAAAAAATAGTTGAAAGTTACACCATAGTTTAACACTAGAAATTTATCAATACAAACCTAAGTATAAAAATAAAGTATACCAGAATGTTTGCGTCATATTGATGATGACATTTTTTTTGTGGTAATCAATAAATAATTTTTAAAACAAGATAATTAATATTTTTAATATTTATTGGACGGTTTTAATTTGTTAGTTTAAACTCATGGGTTTGTTTATGAGTTTACTGGTTATTGAATAAAAGTTTTTAGAGTAAGTCATGAAATCTTTAACTGTCTTTAAATTTAAAACTTTTAGCTTTTCATCATAATCAGTTGTCCATTCTTCAATTATCCATTCTTTCAGATATTTACTCATATCCAAATTAATTGACTGAGGGTTGTTATTTGTTAGATAAATTATTGTTTTAAGTGCAAGGGCTCTTCGAATTGTATGCTCCTTAAATTCACTAGTATCTCCACCATCAAACACTTGTCCCTGTCAAAGAAAAAAATCAATTAATAATATTAAATAATTTTTTAGAAAAAATAATAAACATACTTCTGGACGATCTTGAGACAACTCTACATCTAAATAAGACCAATATATCAAAGCTACAAGAACAGCAGATGGAAATTGTTCAAAATGTTCTGTAAATTTGTCAAATAATAACTCAAATGATTTGGTGCAGTTTGTGTCTTTATTCATTAAACGCCATACATGGTTTCTTACTTCTTCATTGTTATCTTCAGAATAATGTATTATTATATTCCATAACTTGACAACTAAGGGTAAAGCCAATTAAAATAATTATATACAATTATATTAATGTTTAATAACTTAGATAAGTCCACTTACAAATAATCACGTCAGAGTTACTTTCAATAAGTAAATTATAATTATTAACAATTATGTTAAGACAAGCATTTTTGCACTCATCAGATCTTTGGTCACAGTATATATTGTCAAATAAATTAGTTAAATTCTCTATCATAGATTGATTTAAAAATTTCTAAAAATGATTTTTGTAATAATATCATGTAAATCGTAAATAGTGGAAACAGTAATAATTTTTGTATTACTTACTAGTGTATACAGATATCCATTTATACATAATAATGCTTGGGCAATTTCAGAGTCTCTTCTAATATTGAACAATTTTGAAATAAAATTGTCAATTGAATCATACATTCTAAAATACATGTGCAGAACTGAAGTAAGTTTAGATAAAACCAAATATTTCATATCTATTGATGAGTCTATTAAAGTGCACTGTTGACAGATTATCTCCATAAGACTTTTGTTCGCCATTAATTGGTCTGCTAAGACTTTGCGATCCCAATAGAGATTTTTAAAATTATCTAAATCATCACAAATCTCAACAGGTTTTTCAGATAAAATAATACCTAAAATTTTAAATACTGTTTCACAATGCACTCTATTGTTCATAATATTGTATACAACTATTGAAAAATCAGTTTGAGCTTTTAAGCTAATAGCAAATAACAATAATGTAGCACTTTCCAAATATTTTGATTGTCCAATGGCTTTAGTCTGAACTAATTTTTTGATTGATTCCAAGACAAGTGCACAAAATTGTTTAACAGAATCATTATACTGTATATTATCAAGTTGAAGCCATAAACATGTAATACATTTCAAAAAAACTTCTTGGACAATTAAAGAACAATTAGTGAATTGGTCATAGTTTGTTATAAGATCTTTAGTTAATGAAACTAATTTATCCAAATCATCTAATACAAGTTTTGGTAGATTTTTAACCAAGCTTAACATCTAAAATCAAATTAATTTCATTGTTAAAAAATGTAAATATTATATTATGTATATACTATATTCTATCAAAATTGGTTAATAAGCATAAATAAATACCTTAAATTACCTGTAATAAAAGTCCATGTGTTGTATTTTCTTTTAAACGTTTCATAGTTAATTCATTGTATGTTATGTAAAGATGTTCAACTAATTTATTTTGTGTAACTTGAGGTGCAATAGATATTGCAGCTAACATCCTAGTTTTCATAACTGGACTTTGAGCACATTTGAAAATATATGGAATGTAAATGGCCAACTTAAAAATAATTAATTTTAATTATTTAATTAATTCCATAATATACAATTAGAATGATTTTTATGTTATATAATATTTATACTATTTTAATATAACAAATAACTCATAGTCAAAATTAAAATTTACTTGGAAAATACAATCAGTAGCTTCATTAACTGTTGGATATAGTCTAGCAAGTATTAATAATGTTGGATACAATGAAGGCCTCATGTCCATTGGTGAAAATTTCTTGAATTCATTTAAAAATGTGTCATATAATTCTGGATATCTTTGGAAGAATTCTCGACCAGTCATACGATTTTTCCAAGATATTTCAGTAGATGATCGTGGAACACCAAATACACGATTAACTAATGCACTAAGTAATAGTGTAGAAGAATTACGAATCTATAAAAATGTAAATATTTTTTTAAGAATTAATACTAGAATAAATAAGTAAATTAGTTTCATAGATTTAATCAATTGATTTACCAATAAAGAGGTTGTGAGACATAAAGTATGCAATAAAAATTTTTAAATGTCAAAAACAATGTAATTTTTATCATATTAAATATTATACTTACTGGCCACGATGATGAATTAAATAATACTATAGATATGTCAATTGCTCTAGATACAAAAGGACCAACCAGATCTCCTAATTGTGAACATCGAAATAATGCTCTTAAAACATTCAGAGCATGAACCACTCCAACTTTTAAATCTTCATTTATATTCTTATTTTCACAAATACTTATCAATGTTTCCATTGTATAATTAACATTTTTTCGTTTATCATGATTTGTACAGATTAGAGCCTAGAAAAAAAAAAAAATGAATATAATATTGTATTATAATATATTAAAATTATTGATTTACAAAATACTTACTTGAATGATAAATGGCATTCCAGCACTCCTTCTTGTAACACAGAATGATTTATCCAATCCAGTTTTAATTTCAGTCAACACATCTTCAAGATATTTTAGAGGAATTTTGTGTAATGTAGGAGATCTAAAAAAAAATATATATATATTATATAATAATCACGTGAATAATTGTTTTGTTAAATGTACAAATGTATATTAATGTTGGTTATTTTTATTCCAAAAAAAAAAAAAAAAAATTAAACTTTATTGATATACTTAGAATAAAATACAATAATTTTTCAATCTTAATTGTTTGATAAAAACCTTAAATACTTAATTTTAAAGCCAAAATTAAAGATTTTTTCTTTTAAATACAGTTATAGACAAGTAGACTTCTAGCTCATTAAAAATATTTTCTACATTGATATTTTGTTTATTCTTTTAATATTTTGGAGAAAGAGTTACATGTCTACATTTGTTTAATGGAAAATAAAAAACTTTTAAACTAATGCAGATTCTCATTATAAACATTTTCTCAACATCAAAATGAATAAATAAATATTTTATTCTTTAATTGATTAATCTCTTCTATTTTTGAAAAGTTGCTAAACAATATGAACAATTATAATTTATAATCTACTGAAGGATGTAATGTATAATATACTAAAAAATTTAAAAAAATTGTATACTAATTGTCAGACATATAAATTAATTATCTTTTAACTACTTAAAACCATGGAAGTAACTCAACATCCAGTCCATAGTGGTTGAAATAAAATATAAATTTAATAAAAGAAACATAAGTTTTGGTAAAAGATTTTTATTTTTATTCCAATCAACAGTGAATTCTATTTAATGGTCAGATTGTGAAACTCATTATAATACATATAATATACATAACGATCCATCAAGTAAGTTTGTTAGTAAGTTTTTATTTATTTTATTTCTTTTATTAATGAGTTTATTCATATTCTGCTATAAGGAATTTTTAAGAACATATTTTCAAATACTTTTATTTTTTATACCATTAAAAAAATCAATGCTTTGTAAAAACACCGACAATTCATTTTTTTTTTTAATGATATAATCATTTTTTCATTGTCATTTTTAAGCAGATGAATTTTTTAAAATAATTATATAACTGAATAGAAATTCAAATGAGTAGTTTTTGATGGGAAAAATTCTAGTTCTCATTTGAAAATAATTTGAATTTAAATAAATTTATCAAGAGAAACATTGGGGGTGTGTATACTTGGTGAATCACTTGATATATTATAATATATTAGAAAATGTAATTAATTACATAAGTAATACAAATTACTTTAAATTATAGTAATAAAGCAAATAATTAATGTTTAGTATTAGTTGTTTTTTTTCTTCTTTTAAATAACATAACTATAATATATTAATATATACTTAATACATACTTCCACATAATAGAGCAAACTTTTAAGTAGGCAACATATATTTGTTCAAATGCACCTCGGTGTTTAGTTTCAGAAAGTAATAATGTCAAGCATGAACATATTTCTGTTATCAGAGTGTTACTAAAGTCTGAATCTTGTGTTTCAATAATACTGACTACATCTGCCAATAATAATGATGATTCTTTTGCTGTACGCCAGCAACAAAGTAAAACCATTTGTGAAGTTACTTGACAATCATTTTGATATAAATCTATTTTTATAAATGATAATTTATCAACTTTTATATTTTAAGTTTTGTAATATTAGGTTTGATAAATAAAAATATGTAAAACTACACTTTACCATCCATTGGAATAATACCCTCAGGAGATGAATCGTTTACAACAATGGATACAAGTTTTTCACATTTTAAACAAATTGTAGATAAGTTTTCTATGAAAGTAGTCCAAGTATCTTTTAAACAATGATTTCTGCAAAAATATTTTATGCATGCAATATAATTGATGATTTTAAAAATGATTTTATTATTTTCATTTATTTAACAGTTTTAGAAGTTAAAGAAAACTTACTGCCAATTAAGAGTGTTTAGTAAATGTCTGATAGTGTGTATTAATCCATACATTGGTCCTTTTGCTGATGCTAAAGTAAGATTTTCTTCAGCTAGCTCAACTTCTTTTTTAAGGATGTTCAGTAAATCCAATATAATAGCATATGTATATTCTTCATAACTAGAATATTATGATATATCATTGAATTTAAATTGAATACACTCATAAAAGTGACACACTCGACACCTAATGTACAGCACTACAGCAGAGCAGTACTCACTTGTTTACCTTTGTATTATTATTTATACATACTTAATCATAATATTTAAACAACAATATTCATTTTAAAACTATTTATATTTATTATTAGAGTATTTAAGATGCTACAAAATTACCTAAATTAGATTTGTCATTACTAGATTTATTAGGGTAAAAGCCAAAATATAAAATGTTTCCCAAGTATCACAGGTAATTCCCGTTTTCCGCAAAACATATATTATCCAGAAAACATATTTTTACAAAATATATAACATATAATATGAATTAGTCAATCAAAATTAAAATAAAGAATGAAACTGTAAAAACAGTTAGGTCATTACACATTTAGAATTTTGTACTACACATAATGTTAATTATTTTTGGTCAAAAGTAAAATTTTTACATAATGTACATATGTAATATAAAAGAAGATAATAATTAATGTAATAATTTAAAACTCACTTTGTATTTTGTTTCAAAAATATAACTACTTCTAATAAATATCCAGCCGTAATAGAATCAGGTGGGCTATTACTAGATGCTAATTTTATAGATGTTTTCAACATATTTTCAATTATTATATTATCCTTTAAGAAAAAAATTAATGTTTCATCAGTCATACATTATTTTTTTTTTTAAATATGAGTTACTACAAAATAATTACCAATTTGATTAATTCTTGGTTTTTGTAAGTTAATATATCTTTAGCTAATATTTTATTTTGCTCATATGTATCCCATATACAATTTAAAACTACGAAGAAATCATTTGATTCATTTAGTCCTATAATACCAGTTGGCAGAAGATATATTTGAATAAGACGCAATGATTCAAGAGCAAAATTTCGCCTAAAAAAATTAGCATCAGGAAAAAGATTTTGAAAACAAAAATTTGAGAACCAATGTTGAAATTCTGAATAGTATTTAAGTAATTTTGAATTCAAAGATTCATCATTTCTAACTGTAACAGAAAATTGACTTTCATTTATTCTTATAAGTGTCTGAAATCAAAAATAAAACAAAACTTAATAAATATTCTAATTTTAAATGTTTTATATTTTACTAACTTTTTTAACAAAGCTCAAAATTGTTTGTCTAACTGACGCCTTTTCAGTTTTTATGTTATAAATAATAAAGTATTTCATTAATTCTAACTCTTTTTCTGTGAACGGTTGAGTTTTTTTTTGACATTCCAAAATAAGATTGACAGCAATAAAACGAATCTAAATAAAATAATATGATAATGATCAATAAACATTACTCAATGAGCAATAAACAGTAGACTTATAATATATTTAATGTATTAAGTAAACTAATTAAATTTAAAAAATAATTTTTTATGTACATTTTCGTCATTATTATGCAGAGCTTTTTTTATTATTTCAATATTTGTCTGACTCATCCAATTTCTATCATCATTATTTCTTAAATAATTTTGTTTTTCTATGTTGAAACAAATTAAATATATTTTTAATGATAACTCATTTTGATTACTTAAACTGAAAAAAAAAATACAAAAAAAAAAAAATTAATAATTAACTATCAAATTATAAGAAGTATATTTTTTTATAATTTTTTACAATCTATACAATTCATCTATATAGAAAAAATTAATTAATAAAAGTGCTAATACATAAACTTACTCATTTATATGTTTTGATACATCTGGTGTTAGCTCAACAGCCTTAGTAATAATTTGTTCAAAATATTTTATATCTAATGTATCTGTCTTTTTGAATAATGGATGCAACCAATAGTCAAACCAAAGTTTATTTTCAGTTATAGTATAATGGTTCAACATCAAATTTATAAAAACTGTTACAGCCTGTAAATAATTATTTTATATTTTGAATAACTAAATCACTATATTTTTACAATAAATCACTGTTTAGTATTTTTGATTAAACAAGATTATTAGAAAAAAATTAAAATAATAGGGTTTAATTAACAAACTACTTTATAATTTTAAAAATAGTAATCTAGAAATATGTTTTATCTAAAACAACTTTTACTTACTGAATTGTTAGAAGTCATTAAATTTATTAAGGTTTCAGAAATATTAGGTAAATATTTAATAATTAATTCAGAATCAACTTTGTCTGATATTATTGATAAAACGACAAAAAATGCTTTAGAAGTTTTATCACATGTAGATAAACGTTTCAATACATTATCTAATATATGCTCATCTAGAAGTAAAATAAAATTAAAAAAACATTTTAAAAGTTTATAATTAAAGAACTATGTAATTTATACATTTTATACACTAGAAAATACCTTTCATTTTTAATATATTTATCATAGCGTCTCTAGTAGAATGCCTTACACCATCTATAAAATGATCCAGTCGTACCCAAAGGAAAGTGATTAATCTTTCAATTTGATCTTTTTCTAAATTAATTTCATTTTTGATAAATAATCGTTTTAAAAATATAACTAATACTCGGCTTGAAGATATTATAATACTGCTATCATTTAAATTTCTTAAAAAATTCAACACAATTAAATGTATAAGGGAAACAAAATATTATGTGCAGATTATTTAAAAAATTACTAAATACCTATTACTGGCTTCCATTATAATGTCATATAAATGAGTACAAATTGATTTCTCACTGCCCGGTTCAATCATTTTTAATTCTTCTCCAGTGAAAGTATTTAATATTGCCATACAAAATCCTAACTTGATCAAATCTGATCGAGTTGAAAGTTTATCCAAACACATCTAAAACACAAGATCATATTATTATAATGTCGCTTTTGTAAATTAATTATTTTACCTTCCAGCATTCAAGAGTAGATTTATTTTTGATATGTGAATATATAATTGAAAGGCAACAGTTGAAAAGAGTTTCCATAGGTAAATGATCACTATCTAATAAATCCATAAAACATGCATTAAAATGCATAGTCTCAGGAAATACATTTTTTTTATAAGCTGTTAGAAAAAAACGAAAACTTTCATGAATGCACCTGATAGCTGATATTTTCTGTGTAGGACAGCTTTCACGACTAAAATATAAATTAATTTAATTATAAATATAGTTTAGTTAAACATAAATTTTAAATTGAAAATTAACACTAAATTTTTTAATTAATGATAGTTTCAAAATAAAAATAAAATACTTATTGGATGATCAAAATTTTGTATTATCAACTAATGGAATATTAAGAATTATAATTTTCTAATGAAATTGATAATATTATTTAAATATACATTTCTGATCAACCTCATGTATTAATTTTATTAAATATTATAAAATAATATAGTACCTACCAACTTAAAACGTATTTATTTGTATATTTTATTGATTAGTAAAAACAAATAAATATATTTATAGTTAAGTAGGTAACAATAATATGAGGTTAGTTTATATAACTTTAGTTGGTAGAAATTAAAGGTTTTTTTTGTCTTTATCAATTTAAATTATCAAGAATAATTATTTTTTAAATGTTTAACTAACACTAGTATTTCATATGATTGACGTAGATTAAGTTCAAAAAATACCATGACTTTGTCAATGCAATTTAAAATAAAATCTGGAAATTTTTCACAACATTCATTTAATGTTTTTAAAAAATATTCTGTTTCAGATAAATTCTGCTTATTTTCCATTTTTGAAATAAACTGACATGAAATAGCAATAGATAATTCTGATTGCCATATAACTGGACATGATTTTAAACATCTGAAAAAATTAAATACTAAACATTCATAATAATTACAATTCAATAGGATTAAAAAATATAATTATCACTTTGTAACAGTAAGTTTCACTGCATCATCAATACAATGTTCAGTATATATTTTGGCTAGAAATTTTAAGAAGTTGACAACCATTTCTTTGTTATGTGTATCTGAATAACATATTTTGCATACCTAAAAAAAGAGAAATAAAATTTCATATTGTCTCCAGTACAATTTAATGAACAATAATCATATTGTTTGGTACTATTAATATTTACGTGTTTAATGATCTTGATGAGCGAATGAGAATTTATATTACATAAAGCAGTATCATATTCTTGTCGAAGCCCTGAAAAATTAGAACTCGATTGATTGGGTTTGTTTATTTTTAACAGATTTTTATGCTGGTTTGTTAATTTATTCTACCTGTGACTTCTAAAATATTTTTCAACTCATCGATTAGACTTGGATGACAGACATCTGGTCTGTAATTGAGTTGAGAAAAATCTCGTTTTACACTTTTTAGGTTTAAAGCACTCATAGCGTTGTTTAATTTTTAAGATTATTAATTATTAAATTTTAGAATGAACGATTCAAATTCAAATAATAATAAAAATTGCCGGTGTAGTATGTATGTTGTGTACCACGATGTAGATACTAGATATTTCTTATCATAGATTATATAAATATAATCAATGATCTTATCTACGTTGTGCATTATGTTATTTTTTTTAAATATAAATTATAATATGAATATATTTTATAATCACGTGATTTCATGTTATCACTTAAATGGTTAAATATGATAATAAAAACAATGTTTTCAAATTCAAACATATTCTTACCTTATATTTGAGATTCATAATGTAGGTACTATGAAGTTCTAGTTTTTATTCAATGCTGATTTATACAATCTATCTACCGTATTGAGTGACAGAATTAAGAAAAAAGCTCTAGTTTACAAACATTAAAAATGACCCAACAAAATGATAACTCATGAATAGGTTAATATTTTTGTTTTTTTAATCAAAATTTTAAGTTAAGTTACCTTGATAATATTATAAATAAATATTTAAATTATGTAACATTTAATTCTAAATTCTTCGCCGAAATTATAACTAAATAGAGCTCTATTTCAAATAAAATATTCATTTTGAAAAAGAACTTAATAAATTATAGATTAAACGCGATTTGTCTTCCGGCCATTTAAGTAAAAGGGATTTGCTTACGAGAGGGCTTTGAAATTTATACAATTCTCAATATATGTAGGTACCTACCTAATAACTTAACTGTAACTTATTAGTGACTTACATTTTTTGACAAAATAACCTAACTTAGAATTGTCGTAAAAAATTTAATGAAATTAAAAAAGAAAATATTTGTCGATATAGTAATTGAGTGGCCAGATTTACATTTTTTTCTTATTTTTTAGCAAGAGCGCCTCTCGCAGACATTTTTACCAGGTGAAGGAGGCAATGCATATATAAATTTATGCGTGATTTTAAAAGTATACTGTATACAAATATTGTACAAAAAAGCAGGAACTATGGCATTTAATTGTGCGCTCGTCTAATAACTATTAAATCACATAAATTACTCACTGAATATTGAAAGTTAAGATATAAAAAAAAAAAAAAAAAAAATGAAAATCTGTAAAAAATTTTATGTTATAGACATTGTTTCAACATTTTAAATACAAATCGAATGCTTTTGTTAAACATGTACAAATAATCACTCTTTGCCGCGTGGAATGAATACTGAATAAACTTAAATTAATATGAAAAGATTAACTACCTATATCAGATATTTAGAATACAGAAATTGAACCTGAACTAAAAAAAATGGTTGTAAAACCCAAAAACCCTTAAAATGTTGAGAACAAGAATCGAATTTACGCATATTTAAGTAACTAGGACTGAAACTAGAACACGTATTATTAAATGCAAAATATCTGTTTTAACATTTAATAACGATAAATTTAAATAAAAATGTACTAATATATATTTTGTCTATAATATCTTCATGATCATATTTTAAGTACCTTTACGAAGTATAAGAAATGCTTTGATAAACTAATATTTTTTATGTTAAGTTATTTATTTTTCATGAAATCTAAGAATTTAAATAATAACATATAATATATTATATATATTTTTGGTTTGATATGTATAAAATATATTATTATTTTATGTATTTAGGAACTCATAAAAAATTAAAAAGTTTATTGTTTACAGATATTAATATAAAAGATGTCTGAACCCATTAAATATTGGTTTTAATCAGAACCTTAATTTAAACAGTTTTCAAAAACTAGAAAACCAAAAAAAAAAGAACAAAAGATATAGCAGTTCCTTACTTAAATTGACAATATGTGGATTAATTGTACCTATCTTACTGGTAATAGTTTTACAAAGGATTTTTAACTAAAATATTTTGTGTTTATTTTATAATAATATGTAAATAATATGAAATCTAATGTCAAGAAAAAAAACTGTCATGTGGTTTGGTTCTTTAATTGATCTTATATTATATTAATGAAGTATTTACCTATCTAATTAATTATAGAACAGTTCCTACTTATTTAATAATGACGGAATGTAATACTTCGAAATTATTATAAATTAATTTACAATTGAATAATAACTACACTTTAACTTAATACAATTTATAATTTGTTCTAATGACTATCTTATATTGATAGTTGTTAAATTAAAAAAAAAAAATAATAATTAGTGTTACATTTTTACGATATATTTTTTAATAATATAATTAGAGTTAAAAGATAAATAGAAGTTGCAATTTTGGGATTGGCAGAGCTGTTATTATTTGGGAGTGTGTTATTTTTTACATACGTATTTTGTAAATGTAGAAGTGCGAAGGCTGTTGTACCACAAAATCTTTTAAATATTTTAATATTCATTCTTTTCGAACTTGACCCATTTAAGAATTCTCTGAATGCTGAGGTAGTGATCCACAAATATCCATTTGAATCAAATGCGAAACTTGAAATCCAATCAAATCTTACTTCTTGTATGTACAAATCTTTGATGTCAAAACTGTTTTTCAAAGTGTTCCAGGCGATTACTTTCCTAGTCAAACCTAGATATAAATTCCCAGTCGTATCCATGATCATAGCAGTCGATGTGTCTGTTTTCAGTCCTTGGTTGTTAACATAATGACTTATGTCGTTGATGAAAGGCGCATTAAATACACTCAACGGAATGGTATATAGACTGTCCATTTCTACAGTGGTGAAGTATAATATATTATCAATTGGTGATATAGTCAAAAGTGCTTCGTTATAGTCTTTAACACTGGACAATAACTTACACTGGAATTTTTGAAAAATTCCTAGTTGATAACTATAAACAATAAACCCCGAATTGGGACCTATATCAGTTATTACAGCAGTAAGTGTTTTCAAGTCAATTGAAATGCCACTAAGTACACTTTGAGTAGTGTACATGCTGCTCGGTATCACTGATGATCGTATCATTCTGCCCGTGTTGATGTCCAGTATAAGCAATTTCGGATCGCAGGTGTAATTAGGTTCTTTTAGATCGTAAACCTTACCTACGTCTAACACCCATAAGTTACCTAAGTGATCAATTTCGATATCCTTGATGTTTTGCATCCCAAAACAATTACCAACTATTTGAAGACTTAAAGACGGAAATGGTTGTATAGTACCTCTGTTACTTTTGCATAATGTGGCCAGAACCCCTGGCTTAAACCTGGGTATGGCCATGTATAATGTGTTGTTCCAAATTTTCATTCTGTGCACAAGATTGTTTTCTGGAATATAGGAATGTTCCGTTTCATGAACAATTGACAAATTTATTTTATCCCACTGATATACAACGTTTAGTTCACATAAACAAACGCTTAAATAAATATTAATTACTAGATATATTATCATCTTGGTTTAAAAGTGATCGTACGACTGAAGTACTTGAAATAGCTAACCAAATGTATACACGCGTTTGGAATTTTAACACAATGCTGTATAATTACATTCATTTATATTATTTAATATTCTCCTATAACATATTCAACGGTTATCTGCATATTTAGTTTTGAAAATTCAGAACACAATCACTTTCAATAATGGTTAAGTAATTATTCAATGCCACATTATCGAATGGCATGTACAAAACTACTATTGACGGCAAATACACTGCAAGTATTTGCACAATAATACTGTAATGATTTAGTGACTATAAATGGACGTAGACCACTACACTATATCTAATTAGTAGGTTAAATACTTATCATAGTATTGATACGGGGATTTAAATATTACGATATTGATACATACCTAATTAGCTCTGATTGAAATTTACTAATAACTGTATTGATATTAAATCAAAACTAATAATAAAAATAAATTAATAAATGAAACCTACTAGCAACTGTTCAATACAGAATAACTCCCAAACATTAACATTTCTCGGATTCAATTATGTCATAAAAAATTTACTAAATTCAAATGATATTTAGAAAAATATTATTTTTTTTTTAAAGTAACATCATTACAAATTACAAATTAGACAACACAAACAAAAAAATTAACTCTAAAAAAAAATTTTTTGCAGAAATTCTTAATTTTAAAATAATATTATAAATTAAGCAAAATAGAATAAAAAGAGTTTTGAATATTTTTATTTAAAAACGAATTAAATATTCATAAATTATACAAAAACATCAACAATAAATTTTTAATAATTTTCATGATTCGTGCTAAAATTAAAATATTTAAAAAAATGTTTTTGAAAAAACAAAGATAATACCTTTTAATTTAATAACGGATTAATGCACTCTAATATTAAAGCTAACAAATAAACGTAAACTTCTTAACGTACATTTTTGATGTTACACATTCTCGTAGTTAGATGAAAACTACATCTCTTGGGCCTTGGCTGATTATACAAATAATTTATCTAAAAAATTTTGGCATTTTACCTAAAATATATTTGAACTATTGAAAAGTTATATTTTATATATTCGATATTTATACAGTTATGAAACTATATAAATGCAATTCAATCACACTGATTCATTTGCTATTTAAAATTAAAATTTTTATACAATTTCTTTCATATCTTATAAGGAAAATCATACATAATAATACATATATAGGTATATAATAAATACATAGTTCAGTCGTGTGAAATTGTTAATGATTTAAAAAAGATTATATATATTCTACATTTATTGTCAAACATTGAAAGTAACCTGTTAACTCATACTAGCATATTATAACTTTTGGTTTATAACTAAATTAGTTATATTGTTTTGGGCGATATAGTAAAAAAGTATAATATTATGTTATACAAGTAAATGTCGTGCTACGCAGTTAGGCTTAAGTGGTGTAGAAACGTACTTTGAGACTGTGGAAAAGTAGTACCTAGTCAACAGATTTTCATAATAATAATTGGAGTTAAAAACTCAAACAAATAATGTAGTATCTTAGTATATTACTGAAATACATATAGTACCTTCTTAAATATGTCAATTTTATATTATAAAAGATGTTATAATACTCGTATATTCGTATTTTATATATTGTTGATGTGGTCAACTTAAATACTTTTCTTATTAGTGCATCTTGGTAGTTTCTGGTATGAGATTAAATTTATAAAGTTAAACTTTTGTAGAATTTAAAAATAGAAAATTCCCAATATACTATTTATAATAATTAGGAAAAATTAACAAACATTTGTCGTAAGAGTGCAAGACGGAATATTTACTTAACACAAGTTTTAAAAAAAACAAATTTTGTGTTTTGAGATAATTTATAAAATATTTATCATTAATACCTACTTAAAATGTTTATAACAATAACTAGACTTTATAGCATTTTAAAAATATTTTCACACTTTTGAACCATGTATTTATAGACTGTTAAAATAACTTATTTTTTTTTCAATTATTATAAATAACATTTATATTCCAAATAAACATTTTTAAAATTTTTCACAACGTTTCTTTTAAGTTCTTATAACACTTAAAACAATTTACTAAAAATCTATCAATTTTGTTCAATAAACAAAATAAAACAAAATAAAATTTTTTTGTAATTCAAAAAATTTAAACCTTAGGGGATTAAATCTTTTACTATTACAATTATTATTATTTTATATGCACATTGTAATAATTTTATTAATATTTAAATTCATTTTAAGCTCTGTACGGTATATTGGTATTGATCTTAATATTTGTAACAGTGATACATGATATGATATTATAATGATTATATATATATGGTTTTTTTTATTGATAAAAATTGGTTCAACCTGTTTATTATATAGTATTACTATAATAGTTATTTAAATAAATTATAAAGTATTTTTTTAAATGGAGATTAACAACAAAGTGACATACCGTTTTATTTATCAATAAATTAAAATTTGATACATCTAATATAGGTTAGATAAATTTAACCTACTCAATAATACAAGGTACACTCAAAATAATAAAATATTCTATACAACAAAGCAAGTTCACAGATTTTTTTTCATTTACGAGCTTGCCATAGTCTATGGTTTTGTGAGTAAAACAGTAATATGATAAGTAATATATTTCTAATTATTTTTTAATACTTGATTTGTATTATTTTTCAAAAGTCTGAGCATCTAACGTAGATGGACTTAAGTCTGCATACCTTACATTTTACATGTCCTATACCTAAACTGTTACTAAGATATTTTTTTAAAGATAAATAATAAATATTCTATTTCCATAATTAGTCAAATTATTGAAGATAATTTCCTTGTGTATTCTATTCAATTTATTATTGTTTATAGAAAATCTCTTTCTTTATTCACTTTCAAACAGATTTATATTGTTTTTAATCTTACAAACGAGCAATAATTAATGTTAAAAGACGTTGTTTATTCAATTTAACACGAACTTATAGGCGAAACTAGACCTTTAAAACGTGAGGTGTTAAAACTGTTAATTCCTCAGTTCTCACAGAGTCATGGCATTTCACTAAAACAATAAAAGTTAGGTATAAAAAAATGAGGGGTGCTAAATTTGAACTAGAGGATGTTAAAGACCCTTTTGCACCCCTTAGATGTGCCATTGCACGAGCTACTATGATATTATGAATGCTAACCCTTTCAAATATCGTCTAATGATTTTATATGTTCACAAGGTACACGTACTGATTCGTTTGACAAGTATATGTAAGTATTACAAGTAGATATAATTATATTTCACATATAATTTGGTATTAGGTGTAAACCTCTTCATAGTTTATTATTCACTAAATATAAATTACATTATGAATTACAAACTTACAATTTTTCATAGTATGTTGATAATAATGTACAAACCTTGATACATTATACTGTATTAAAATTATATAGAAAAGTAATACACTAATAAGTTTAGTAAAAAAAATAATAATGTTATCAATTATTGTACTATGTTAACGATTGAAGAAGTCATACATATTAATTTTTTAATTTATATTTTAAACTATATATTATATTTATACATCAAGTAAATTATAAATATAAAGTAATATTTTCTGGAAGCCTGTTTATTTATTAGTAGGTAAATAGTTAATGAATAAGATTGACCATCTTTTTTGTTGTGCATCATAAAATATGTATAGAAGTAAAAATGCATTATTATTAAAGTAAGGGATTTGACATTAATCGTTTATTATTTGCATATAATATATAGAGTATTAATAATACCGTATCATAAACATTTATATCTATTGAAAAGATGAAATTATTATCTTTAGCTTTATTTATTGTTATAGTTGTTTTAAACAATCATTTAGTATAAAAAATAAAGAAGATAAATTATTTCTTCCATTTTAGCACATGTTACGGGTGACCGCATGGAGAACAGCGCTCCACGGGCTTTGCGAAAATCAATACCAAAGTCCTTACCCCGGTAAAATACTCTGACACAAAGTGGGACATCTGACCGAACTCGACGTTATAGCTTTTATATTTTAATATAATACTGTTATGTAGACAAATAATAGGTTTCTTCGTTGTTTACCTATCGGCTAAATGATTCGATTTGTGGTAGTTGTATTTGTGCTGTTCACCGATGTTCCCTTTTCACTACAAGAGGATGATAATGTATTACACATCGGCGGTATATTCCCGATCGGCGGTAAAGGCGGATGGCAAGGAGGTCAAGCTTGTGAGCCTGCGGTTAGGCTAGCTTTAGAAGATGTGAACAAGAATAGCATTCTATCTGGATATAAATTGAAATTGCATTGGAATGATAGCGAGGTAAGTTCTTACCAAATATTTTATACTAAGAATGAATATTCAAACAGTTGTTTAAACAATTATATTTATGATCTGAAAAGTGTCAATGTTCAATAAACATAAATATTTTGTTTTGAAAAATCATATATTTATTGTTTAAATATGTTTAATTGATTAATAACTTATTTGTATTTATATTTCGAATCAAAACTTTTAGTAATAATAATAAATATTGTCAGAGCCGGCGCAAGCTATTTTGCCGCCTTGGGCTAAATTATAAATGCCGTCCTATTAAAACTAAATAAATAAAAAATTAAATAATCATATGATATAAATTATGCAATAATATTGGTTTATCTAAAAACATTTATTTTCATAGTCATAACAGTTTCGTCATAAACATAAAATTAAAGTATAAAATAGTCTTTACATAACACATAGATATAATTAATATACTAATACAGTAGAACCTCGATAACTCGAATTTTTTTTTCGCTCCCCAACCGATTCGAGTTATCGAGGTTCCACTGTAATATTAATACAACTATAAAATTGCTAAAGTTTTAGCTAAAATGTTGCCCATGGGTATTTAGACAAAAATTGCCGCCCTGGGCTATCGCCCAAGCTACCACTGCCTTCCGCCGGCCCTGAGTATTGTATTTAAAATAAATATTAAAATATGGAAAATCGACATATTAGAATTATAAAAACAATTCATTTCGTTACAAACTAATTAATAATTAATACATTCTTAAAGGTTTCATAAATTACGCTTAATACAATACTAATTAGTAATTATTATATTGTATTTAAGAATATTTTAAATTTACTTCTTATTAGTTCTTAGTTTATATCATTTAAAACATAAAATATATTGTTTAATTTAATTTGTTTTTTTTATTGTTCTCAATTTAACTCTGGCTTTTTCAACCAAAATTATGTTAAATTGATTAATTTTTAATGTAAATTGTTAGTTGAGTAACTTAATAAAAATAATTTGTTTATTTTATAGTGTGATCCAGGACTTGGTGCATCAGTCATGTATGATTTATTGTATAACAAACCTCAAAAACTAATGTTGTTAGCAGGATGCAGTACTGTATGCACAACTGTTGCTGAAGCCGCAAAAATGTGGAATTTAGTTGTTGTAAGTAATAAAAGCAAATAATTTTTTTTTTTTTTTTTATTGAAGTTTAATTTTCATTTTTTATGGTGATAAAACGATGAATTTAGTTATTGAATATTGCATTTATTTTCTACAATTCATAAAAATACGTGAAAATTATTTTTACCTGAAGTAAAATATATGTATATAATATTATACATAATTTATATATTTTAAAATGAAAAACAATTTTTTTTATCTAACATGCGTGGAACACAATAATATTTTTTTTATGTATTATCAATTTATGTATTTATAAAGGAGGTTTAGTTAATCTTAAGATTCTTTCACTAGAAATATGTATAAAAAACATTAATCAATGAAGTGCCTTATTTATTTTGCATACATCTGCAATACAATATATTTATTTATATATTTATAAATTATTATTATTTATTAAAACTTTTTTTTCTAGAAAAAAATTTTTTTAAAGTTTACTTAATATATACAATAGACGATATGAATCTAATATACCTATAATTGGTAGTTCACAGTTAAATTTAATATTAATGATACAGCAATAATAAATTCAATTTATTGGTTAAGGGTGATTAATGTTTTACAAATGATAAATTAAATTTAGAGAATAATTTTTAAGTACATCTTTTTAGTGCAATAATTTTCTTTAAGTGATTGTCGTGGTGCCATTAATTTTTTTTTTTTTTTTTTTGATTCAGAGTTTTATCTTTGAAATAATGAGTTTAGAAAATTATATTTTTTATAGCACTAATATATTATTGAAGTAAAATTTTAATTAGATTAATTGCATTTAAATCATTTTGAAAGACATGTATGTTTTTAAATAATTTATGTATTACAATTACATTCAACACTAAAAAAAACTAAATGAGGTCATAAACCACAGCAGTTATATGGTATATGATTTAAATTAGAATATCACTTTAATTAATAAAGTGCAATTAAATTTTCTTTACGATTGCCTATTATAATATAGGTACCTATGATATAATTAGAAAAAAAAAAAATTAAAACTATTCGTCATTTATAAATTAACAGTTTTACTATTTTTTAATACCTTATCTATTTAAATTTTCTTTCTTGAATTGTTTTCAATATTTTGTACCTTATTATAATATACAAATTGTTTTCAGTTATGTTATGGCGCCAGTTCACCAGCATTGTCAGATCGAAATCGCTTTCCTACACTTTTTAGAACGCATCCTTCTGCTACTGTTCATAGCCCAACTAGAATTACATTAATGAAAAAGTTTGAATGGTATAGGATAGCGATTCTTCAGCAAACCGAAGAAGTGTTTATTTCTGTATGTGTTTTTAAAAATATACTTTTAGTTTATTTGGAAATTTAAATTAAAATGTTATCTACAGACAGTGGAAGATATTGAGACTCGGTGCAAACAAAATGGCATTGAAATAATTACTAGGCAAAGTTTTGTTAGTGATCCAGCTGATGCTGTTAAAAACTTGCGCAGACAAGATGCTAGGATTATTGTTGGCTTATTTTATGTCGTTGCTGCTAGAAAAGTATTATGTGAGATGTATAAACAGCAGTTATACGGAAAAGCTTATGTGTGGTTTTTTATTGGTAAGCATTTAGAATTGTTTTAAATTACTTTATACATAAAATATGCTATTTAAATATACGTTTATAAATAATATTTAGGTTGGTACAAAGACAACTGGTTTGAAGTAAACTTGAAAGAAGAAAATATCGAATGTACAAAAGAACAAATGAGAATTGCAGCTGAAGGTCACATCACCACTGAAGCTCTTATGTGGAACCAAAACATTAATCAAAAGACTATTTCTGGCATGGTAGGTAATTTATATTTTTTTTTAATAACACTCGTTCCAGTATATTTAAAATATGTTTGTTCATGAGTTAATTAAAATTAAAAAATTAATAAAAATTTAAATGTAAATTAAATGAAAATATTCTAAAAATGAAAATATAAGAGCGAATAATAAATAATATAATGAAATAAATCAATTATATTGCTATTTATTTTTATTAAAGAAATAAAATACGGGGCATCATTGACCACTAGACGAACAGTTTATTAGTTAATTAACAAGATTGTTATAAACGCTATGATTTATACATTATAAGATTCTTATAATATATATTATAGTAATTAGTAAATACTAATTAGTAGGTGTATATTAAACTATTAAATAATGTACTTACTGTTTACATTTTGTTAAGGAGTTTTGAGGTGTGTAGAAATTCCAGAGAGATCTGATGTTTCTCACAATAATATTATTGTACCTATTTAGTTATCAAAGATCTTAAAATTTTATCAATATTGAAAAAAAAATGAATGATTATTATAATTTGTTAGTGCAAATTAACTAATAACAAACTATCACATATTATAGCTGTTGATATGTTTGTGGATTTTGGATAAAAGTTCAACATGTATTACATAAGAAAAAAATAACTTTACATCTAATTTATTCAATCTACTTATTTGTAGTTAAACAGATCTAATAAGATATTAAACTAGCTTAATAATTTATTAGAATTTATTAGCTATCATGTAAAACTTAGCATAACATTCTTTTTATTATAATTAATAATACAACGAGCAAAATATTTCGAAATTCTACATTTCAGGGGTCAGAAATTAGTTTTTAAAAGGGTTTTGAATATTTGAAAAATATATTGAGATCTAATTATATTTCATTTTTTTTGTATATAAAGTTATTTTTTAGCCTATACAGAAATCAATAATAAAAACTAACTATATAAGCACCGAAGTAAAATATTTTTGGTAGTTTATTTATTTTCTTACCGTGGTTGTGGTCTAGAATTGGACCACTAGCTGCTTATTTCTGATCACTGCTATTGTTTAAAATAACAAACGTAATATTTTTTCATCATTATTTTAGACTTCTGAAGACTTTCGGCAGAGGTTAGAAAACGTTTTAAGATCAGGAGGTTATGCAATTGATCGACATCGTTATCCTGAAGGTTATCAAGAAGCTCCGTTAGCATACGATGCAGTTTGGGCTGTAGCATTGGGTAATGAATAAAATTACAAACTATTTTTCCGGTTTAATTATTAAAATATTTATTTTGAAATACTAGCTTTTAATAAAACAATGAGTATTCTGGAAAAACAAGGAAAATCAATCACTAGTTTTAATTATAACAATAAAGAAATTGCAGACCATATATATTCAGCTATAAATTCAACTCAATTTCTCGGAATATCAGTGAGTTTTTAAATAGAATTTTTTTTTAAAAGTGTATAATTAAAAAAAAAATTTAGGGCTGGGTAGCTTTTAGTTCTCAAGGTGATCGTATAGCATTAACGCAGATTGAACAAGTTATTGATGGGAAATACGTTAAACTTGGTTACTATGACACACAGGCTGATAATTTAACATGGTTCGATAAAGAGAAATGGATAGGTGAGTTTTACAAATATATTTTTTATTTAAGAAAATTTGTTTTTCACAATATTTAACTTAAAATTTATGCAATTTATACATATACGGAATAATACAATTAAGTCAAATAATTTAGTTTGACTCGAACTTTTGAACACTTCACATTACTGCAATTTTTTAATACGTTATTATAAATGTATGCATTATATATTTAGTAACACATAAGTCATAAATGTAAAATTGTACGCTAATATTATATATTATTTTAAATAGGTGGAAAAGTTCCGCAAGACAGAACTGTAATTCGTCGTGTATTGCGCACGTTGTCGATACCGTTATTAATATGCATGTGGGTAATCACAACTATCGGAATACTTGGAGCTATTAGTCTTATTGTATTTAATGTCCTAAATCATCATAGAAGGTATGTCCTAAATTAAAATCAATATTGTAAACGTCTACAAAATATAATATCAATTATTATTATTTATTATTTTTATTAACAACATATTAGAGTTATTGCTCAATCATATCCGGCATGTAATACAATCATGTTATCCGGCTGTGTATTGAGTTTGAGCAGTATTTATTTATTTGGCCTGGATGGTCAGATTATATCACCGTCGGTTTTTCCAAATATATGCCAAATTAAAACGTGGGTATTGTCAATTGGATTTACTTTGGGTTATGGAGCTATGTATAGTAAGGTGTGGAGAGTGCACAGATTACACACGAGTCAAAAGAAAAGCGCAATTAGGGTAATATAAAAATTTTTGTAGTTTTATTTTATTCTTATTTATTCGATAATTTACGATTCTAGAAAGCTTTGCAACCGTGGAAAATGTATTCAATTGTAATATTTTTACTGGCTGTCGATGTTGCAATTCTATTCTTATGGCAATGTATGGATCCACTGAAGCGCGATATACAAGTATTTCCTATGGAAAATCCTTTAAATAGCAACGATGACATAAAAATAAGACCAGAACTAGAGCATTGTAAGAGTGAAAATCACAACTTTTGGCTAAGTAAGTTTTAATTCTACATTGTAATTAAAATGTATAGTCAATTATTAAATTTTAGCATTATAATATATAAAAACATAATTTAAAAAATGAAAAGTAAATATGATAATAATTATTATCTATTTGTTAAAATAGTATTGTATTTCATGTTTGTGATGGACGATATCAATATTCACATAGGCGTTCCTGTGTAAAGTATTAAATATCGCGAGAAAGAGGTTAGAAGTAAATGACATATTTGAAAATCACTTTATTAGTACCTAACTATTGTAAGAAATAAAATAAGGAATTAGAGATCAATAAGATCTTTAAATATTTTCCTTTAAAGAAGACAAAAAGTTGTACTATTAGATCTTTTGAATTTTTTTTATATGTTTATTGGTCACTGGTTTTATTAATTTGTGGAGTAGTTTTAGTCCTTTTAGAGTAGGTACCTATATAAATGAGTAAAAATAATATACTAATATGTGAAGTTTTATAATAAACAAATTTATAGTTGTTCCAATTTACATAGTTTGGAAATCATATGTATTTAATATTGATAATATTGATACTAATATTTTTGGTTAAAAGTTAAAACGTGATCTTAAAATGCTATTTGGTTAATATTATATTTAGTTATTTAAATGTGTTTGCCAAACCTGTTTCATTAATCTTGATGATTATTTTTTTAAAACGATGTTATGTACAAAAGAATAAAATACTAATATTTTATTTCACTTAATGATATATTTTTAGGTTTAACATTAAGCTATAAAGGGTTGCTTTTGCTCTTTGGACTTTTTGTCTCGTATGAAACCAGAAGTGTTAAACTAAGACAAATAAATGATTCACGGTATGTCGGAATGTCAATTTACAATGTTGTTGTTACGTGTTTGATAACTACACCCGTGATTATGGTGACGGCATCACAACAGGATGCTAGTTTCGCTTTTGTAGCGTTATCTGTTATTTTCTGTTGCTTCCTTTCCATGGCTCTTATATTTGTACCAAAAGTAAGAAATGAAAAAAAAAAATTAAACTGTGGCAAATGAATAACAGTAAATTTTAGGTTATCGAAGTTATTCGGGATCCTCATGACAAACCGGAATCTAAATATAACCCGGATGCTGGAATGTCTAAAGAAGACGAAGATAAGTATAAGAGACTTATTGAAGAAAATAAACAACTTGCTGCTAAAATAAAAGAGGTATATTGATAATTAATGTAATATTAAATTTTAATTCTATGATCGGTTTAAACTAAATTTATAGGTAAATTTTAACACTAAAGCTAAAGTGTTAAAATTTTTGTATTATGTATTTTTTTTGTATACATATTAATTTTAGAAAATATTTAAGATTAAAATGTTATTAATTTATTTTATAACTAGTTAATCTAAGATTTAATTAACTGGATATTTTTAGTCAAATAAATAAATAAATATAAATCACTATTAATTTAAATAAATAAAATGTATAAAAAAATTGTATGTCATAGAAACATTTTTTCAAGAATTTACTAGATTTTAAACAAAAATTCCTATAATTAAAATTAAATAGGTACAAAACGTGAAAATGTATATACTTTTTTTTTTTTTTGAAAAATAGTCACGAAAAAAACATTTAAACATTGCACACTTTAGTATTATTTATACAATATAATTTAAGCGTAATTGATGAAAATCCATTTACTGCATGTAATTGCTTATAAAAATATAAATACGCATTAAATAAAAAATCCAATTTTTATGTATATATGTTTACACGGAAAAAAACAAAAAAAATAGGTACTCTAAAATTATTTCAATAAACTGTTGATAAAACAGATTTTGTTTTGTTTCTTGATTACAGTATATTATTGATATTATTATATTGTTTTTTTTTTTTTTAATTTTTATTAAATAAACCAATTCAACTAAATTAAATGGATTTGCCATTAATAACTGCTGTTATTACTTTTACTTATTATTTTATACATTTTTTAATTTTTTTTTTTTTTAGAAAGAAGAGCGATTAAAACAACTTAAGTCTGACCTATTCAGTTTAAGAGGCGATACTGATAAGACTGAATTAAAATGGAATGATGAATCGCAGTTAACCGAACACTCATTCTTATCGCAGTCGGTAAATAAAGATACTTTAATTGTAGCTGATTTCATAACTGGCGAAGGTACATCAGACTCAGCGTTCATTGCCGGTACGGCCACTTCTTATTCTAGAGCTAGTGCTTCAGATATGGAATTCTCTGAGTCTTACTTGTGAATTCTTAGATGATATATTCACAATAATATGCTTGAAAACAATCGACCAACAAACAATTTAATCATTTTACTTCATACAGGGTGACTAAAAAAGCTGTTTCTTCAAAAAATAATTTTTGAAATCTTTAAATAAAAGATATAATAACGATACAATCATCATATAATTAATAAAATGATACTTAATATACTATATGTATATTATAGAAGTAGGTATGAGGAAAATGATTTTCAAATATTTATCAATATTATTTATGTTTTAAATTTTAAACAGTGAATATTAAAATACATATTAAATACATTTAACTAAAAAAATACTTTTATTATCATACATTTTAATTCCGGTACACTAAAACCAGTGAAATTCACTCAAAAACAGGAATTAATATTTGTAGTTTAACAATTTGGCGTATAGAAATGATTTATGAAGAATCACTTTATTGATATTTTAAAATTGAATTCCTTTTAACAAAACTTTATTTTAACATCAGTGATGATTATTGTTTGATTACAATAAATTATCGATTCTAGTATACGATTTTCACCATTACTGTGTAAGTTGTATTTCAGAATATTAAAATCCAAATAATTATTATACTTATTTTTTCATAATATTCTTTATGATTTTTAAATGTTATCTGGGTTTTATTTTATTCAATCTATTATAATATTTTACTTTTGTATGTCTTATATAATTTAAATATTTTTTTATGGTTCAATAATGTTACCGATCTATTCATTATTAATTATTTTAAATATAGATGTATTTATTTTTAGTGTTGAAAACCAAAGAGGAAATTGTTATAAAATTAATTTTTTTTTTTGTACAATTTTATAAGTGTAAATCACTATAAATACCAAAAATTATCAGATCTCTACATTACTTAAATATTTGAAGTGGTTGTACTAGGTTTACTTTAAATGCCAGTGTAAAATTTTTCTTTCTTAATTTAGCAACATTTTTATATAATATATATATTACACATACAATCGTATTATACCCAAAATTAAAATTTTAATCGTAAATAAATTACTTTATCATTGTAAAATTAAAATATAAATCAGCTTACAAGTATTTAAATCATTAAAATTATTTTTGTTCAAATAATGAACAGTATATACTATATAATATATATACAGAATACATATTACTTTTATTATAATTGAGTTGTACCTATGTTTACACTTAAAAAAATTAATATTGATGAATTGTTGTGCATTTATATAATTATTTCATTCAAATTCACTATAAATTATTCAGCATTAAATTTTTGCTGATATAAATTAAATCATATTATCACATTGTGTGTTAATTATGCAAAACATATCTGATTACTTTCATAAAATGTTACCATGTTAAAATTAAACGGTTTGTTGTCCACTAGATATTATGACAATATATGAATAATAATCATTTTTTTCTGTAAAAAAATACTTTGTTACAAATATTAACCAACTGTAGTATTGAAATGTGATTATTAAAAAAAAAAAATCAAATCTTACAAAAATTACGGGTTTATTATTTTGTTTTTAAAACTACTGTTTTGCGTAGCTATCAAGAATTGACGAGAACAGTCAAATGTAACCTACAGAATGAGGAGCAGGACACCATCATTAACGCATTATTTGATTCTACAATTAGACGAAAACGAATTTTACCTAATTTAAATTAACACCATCTGCTGTAAAAGTTAATACATTTTGGTTCATGATACTTTGTTTTCATTTAAATTTTTTTTCTTGATTATTAAATGGATAACATCCTACCTGTATTTAGAGGGATAATGTATTAAGTGTTATTCATTAGATATTTTGTTTTTTGATAAATGAGAATTTTCTAATCGGATGGTGTGATTTTTTTTAACAGAATGGATGTAATTTTTTTGACAATGTATGCATTTTGAGTATGTCTCAGTGATGTAGAAATGGTAGAATAAGGTAAACAGCTGTTGTGGGTGATATTATCACCACTTATTAATTATTTTAATTTAAACGTAAGTATGGTATTTAATTATATAATACAAACATAAAAGCATTCCTATTAATTATTTATAGTATAACGTATATGTTAAGTTTTCTCTTATCATAATAAAGCTATCTTTATTTTTTTCTTTAAAAATCGTATTTAATAATTTTTGAAAATTTTTGAAAACATATTTCATTATTTAGACCAAGGCCATTTATGTTTGAAAATGATTGTAAAATATTTATATTACTCATTGCTTTCTTTCCTATCATTTCCTGCACCATTCAAACATGTTTGTACCTATTATTATTTTTAAATTATTTGTGGTTAGACATTAATATTGTGTTGAAAGTGTCAATCAAGTTTCAACAATCGAAAAGTAAGTATGTTATTCTAAACAGTAAGCACGTATACTTGTTTATTACAATCTTAAATTATTTCGTTACTTAACACTTTTTTATTAAATAATAAAGGTTTACTTTCTTTATCTTTTAATGGCATATTGAACTATATCAGACTCTTAGGCAATCAGTTCAAATGTAAAGAGCTATAATATTTATACAATATATATAAATAATATAGAACTTCTTAGTTATTAAATAAAGTTATATCAGCGATTGTTATCGAATCTTAACTTTACATATTTAAAAAGTACGTACATAGTTGCTCAATACCTATATATTATATTTTTGAATATTTTAGTTTTAATAAACAATTTTATATTACATTTTCAGTTTTCAGTTTTTTACTATTTTTTAATCTTTATGTGTGGTTTCAAATAATATAGATAATTTTTTTCAATAAAACTATAGTTTAAAAACATTTGATTGAACAAAAAAAATACGTAGGTAAATTTAAGGTGTTACTTAGATATATAAAATACAAATAATTTAAAAACTGAATTATCTATTAAGTTATTTAAAGTCATTAATATATTATAGATTTAATTTACAAAGTTGACAAACTATATAAATTTAAATATTTTACGATTGTAAAAATAGGAACAAAAATAAATTATATCAGATTAATTATCTGATATAATATTATAATATGTTAAGATATTTCTATTTATCAAGTAATTACATTATTATAGAAGTGGAAAAAACTTCTGAATAATACAGTGATAAATTGTATGTTTTAGTGGAAGAAAGCATTTCATTTTTGTTATAGTATTGTTATTGTCTCTTTCCCTCGCAATAATAAAATAAATTACCTCAGCATATTGTAGTATAATAATAAAAGTGAAAGTGCTGTTTAATGTACACAAATAAACTAACATATATTTATAGTGTATAATTAAATGTACATACAACACATATAATCATATGATATAAAATTCATGTATATTAAATTAATAATCGATACTCATAATTGATATTTATTAACATAAGTAGTTATATGAATCTGTTCGAATTCTATAATGGTTTATATTTAAAATTTAAATAGTTACATGATAGTTGTTGTAATTGTCATTATTATCATGATATTATTTTTAATTTAAATAAACTATTAAATTTATTAATATAAATGCGATTATTTTGAGAATAAATTTAAAAGATCTCTAAGTTATGTGAAAAAATGTCATCGCAAATAATAAATTTTCAAGAAATTCAAGTAATTATTATGTTGCGAGTATTTTGCAAGTATAAATAAATTCACGAATAATAACAGTAATAATATTAATAATAATTGTTTTCTTAGTATTGTTTCGGACAAACTTTATACATCATCTGTCGTAAGTAAGTAAAAATAATGAACAAAATATAGAATATTTTTCTTTGGAATAAGATTAGAACGCTGCAAATATCATGCATAATACTGTTGAAATATTCAATCCTAAAATAAGAATGTTTCTTCGAAGCAACATGTTTGCATATTATTATACTATTTTAAAATATGTGCCTGCTATGACTAGCAGATGTCACGAGAAATTGGAATTTCATTATAATTATTACGAGACTTACGTTGTTGTTATAAACTTGGTCAGAATAATTGTATTTTAATTCATTAAATTCTGAATAAATCATCGTATCAAATATCTACCCTCCACTACTTAGCTGTAATGTACCTTATATTCATACCTCATCAACAAATAAACATAAAGATTGTAGATATTAACTATAAGTTTAGATTGTTATCACTTATACTTTAATTTGTGTCGTGTCTGTGGTAGTAAATTACTAATAAAAAAAAAAAAATAAATACGTTATGTATTTATAAAGAAAAATATGTTTTAATTATTTTAGATTTATTATTTCCCATGCATTACAGAAAAAGTGAAGTAGTGTCACTACTTAACTGATAGTAATTAATTACAATATTGATATGTAGTCATAAGTTTAGTATAGGATATCCAGTAATATATTATTATGTTATTTAATAAATAGTAGCAAAAGTACTGACCGATATCTGTAGCCATAGATAGCTGCCGTATATTAAAAAACGAGATGGGTTTTACAGTATTAACCATTACTTTTAACAGTCATTAGTATTAATAGTCTTTTCCTATCTATATACATAAATACACACACACATTTATATAAACGAATAATTATATACAATATTGGGTATTTTGACGAGAAATTTATACAATAAAATAAAAATTATATTATTATTTTATAATATATTTATACACATTATATAACATTACTTTGGTTGTGAAATATATAAATAAATTTAATACTAAAAAGACAACTATGAAATCTCGTAAGAATACAATAGCATAAGATTTGGCGTAAAGTTTTATTTGACAATAGGATTTTTTAATTTAATGACCAACCGTTGCTGAGGTTGAAAAATAGGAGCTAAACAGGATTTTTCTTTTTAATAATGATAATACCCATTCAACAAGAAAGTAGGTATAGATAGTTGAGTGTATTTAATGTAAATAGGTAAGTTATAACCGAAAGACTTCAAACGGTCATATAAATTAAGTATAACTAGATCAAAAATAAATACGTAGGTATATAAATAAAACAATAAGAATATTGGTCAGGCTGAGAGTCATTTAGAGTTATGGTATATCTCATAATAGATAACATGTTATCACTATTCGAGCATATGCTCCACATGCCTCCTGAGGGCGCAACGATAGATTCTGCTGCTTACTCCTTTATAATGGATCTGCGGGACAAGAGAACAATATCGTGCGTTCATTACCGATTATAAAAATAAATGAATTAAATAAATATACTTAATGTGTAACCGTGTTTTACCCACTTAGTTCATCACATATTTAAAGTCAAGGTTGCAGATATACTGTTAAAATTTATTAAAAGTATGTAATATATGCTATAAATTAATTTTAAAAATACGTGAAAATCTTCTTTATTCTCTTCAAATAAAATATACATTTTGACAATTTGAAACAAATAAATATTATTGAGAAATGTTAAAAAGATTTATACATATTTATGAAATTTTAATACTTAAATTTGTTAATCGTTTATATATTTCTGAATAAAAAAAAATTTAAATATATAACTTTTCATAATTTAAATTATAAAATAAACATGAATATAAGTATTTGTATATTATATTTGGCACATTCTTAAAATATTTGAAATGGTATGAAAATTAATTTCGAGTATAATGCATCTTACTGATTGTTAATTTATAGAAGTACCACACATAAATATTACATAATTCGCATCATATATTTTTTTAAATTTTATTTTACTTGTGCGTTTCTATTATTTATTAGATTAATTTAATAAAATTACTTTTTTTTCTTATATTACTTATAAATAAATATTAATAACGCATTTACTCATAAATTAATACACATGTATTTAAAGATATTTAGCAATAATGTAAGACTCTCATAAATATTTAATTTACTATCATGGTCATTATTTTTATTTCTTCGTAATATTTATATTTGAATTGTTAATGTCAAAAAAATTAAATATTAAGTAGACTGTTTAGTTTTACCAGATGTTACTCATTCTTGTAGACAATTTATATCAGGCCTATATAAAAACATTCAGGATACTATAAATTAAATTTACATATTTTGTTTTAATATTTATTTTTATTCATTTTAATTCTCGACTTGAGTTCGTGCATAATTTATAATATTATTACAAAATAAATCATAAAAACGATGAGTTATTTAGAAAGATATTTAGATATACTTGGTGTAGCTTAAAGAAAATACATAAAATAATGTTGTATGATATTTAGGTATTAAGAATTTTTCATTAAGATTTCAAGACTGTTCAATAATTTAAAAATATGATCAAAATCGAAGTGGATATTACTTTGAATAACACATTTACAATCTATCTTTTAAAAATAAAAATAACTATTAAGTATTAATCGAGATAATGATAGTCTTGTACGTTGAAAAAAAAATACACTACTCCCACTGCGGTAGAGAGAGCTATGGTTTCAGCTGATAGATTTTGTGAACTTAACTTTTGTTGGTGACCACGGTTATTATGTTGTATATCAGTATATTTACATTATATAATACACACACACTCACCCACCATGACATCCACCCACCCATCCACCAATATAAGCACCGTTCTCGAAACAAAACGTCACTGGCATTATGTATAATAATATTAATATTATAATGTTTAACGAATTGCCCGACGATTTATTGTGTATTATATTGTATTAACCGCGCGCGCTGGGCAGAACGTCGTACGCAGAAACACGCGTATACAGAAATCCGCCCTGCGTCCAAAACGAGCGCGCCAGTTGTTTATCATGCAAATTGTGACCAGTAAACAATGGCCGCTCACAATATCGGTTTGGGGAAATTACTACTACTATAACTGTTTCTACTGATGGTGCGGATGCTGCGAAAGAGCGGGTGGACCAGAGTACGGCGAGCGGTAACGCCGCACACCCATTGTCGTTGTCTGTCCCGCAGGATAAGATAGAGAGAAAGAGAGGAGAGATGTGCTACTGCTGCAGTCTTCACGTAATATCATTATAATTATTGTTATATTCATATACATATTTCGGCATGTAAATTTTCGCCGTTGAAGCTTTGGAAACCGTTTCAAATACGACCCGGCCGAGGTTTATCACCTTAAAATTTAATACCCTTTCTTCTCTCTTGTACGCCTTTTCTCGTCGTCCTCGTCGTCGTCGTTTGTAAATAATCGTCTAGTAATTTATATGCACCGCCGTATAGTTCATGCAAGCCGTTGTGTGCACATAGGTAGAGATGTATAATCCCGGAAGGACGGAAGTCACGAACTCGGACTCTGCAAAACGCACAAATACGCACACAGACAAACACGTACAAAGTAGCATTCGAGAAAATTAATAATTTACAACGTTCGTCGTTGACAGTGTATAAACACAAGTATAGAAAATAATGATATTTATCGTTTTTATTTTAAAAATATATATACATTATATAGTAGATAGGTACTAGATTTATAAAATTCATTGAGTTGCTTTAATAGTTGTTAATGTAAACATTTAACCAAAAAGTAAACATATTATACTTTTTTTCATTATAACAAACACATAAATACATAATAATGTGTACATTGAACAATATACATTATATAGGTGCGCTATGCATAAATAATTGCTTAAAATTTAAATTAAAACGTGTACTTATACAAAAACATTGTGTACAATGTGTACATACTAAATAGAAGATGGATACAATTCGTTCGAGGTGAGACATATTTTTGCAACGTTTACCGCGAAAAACATAGTCTATTCGTTATAAATTAATCAATAAAATACACTATTCGTTTATTGTTTTAATTGTATTCTGCAGCCCTGTTAACATATTGTATATTAGTTATATAGATTTAAATTAAAACATGAAAACAACTTGAATTTTGCGAATAGCGAGTGTCTGATATTACAAATAATGCACATTATAAATTATAATATAACATTCACAAGCAATTAGTCAAAACTAAATAATTTATGATATTTATGATCGTTGCTATTTAAATAATTAAATGATCATTAAATAAACTAAAAATTATGTGATTTCCTATTTTTACCACATTGCTGTATTCAAATTTCTATCAATAGAATACTGCAGGGAATGAAAAATGTAAATTTTAACTATATAAATAAACATATTTTTTTCCTTAATTCAGACGATTCATTTTTTAATGTGAACTTTAACTTTTAACAAAGCTGAAAATGCATGTTTACTCTTAAATCAATTTTAAAACACAATTTTTATCGCTATTATTAAAACTAATGTCTGTTAGTGTTGTAGTGTATTTTTTTTACCTGGTGATTTTGTTGATCAAATGTATTAGATGTTAATTCTTTTAACTTAATTTACTATGGCAGTTTTAAATATATTAAAGTTATTACAGTCTTAATATTGTATGATCATATTGGCTTAAATTTATTTACAGTAACTAAAATCCTAATAAAGTATAACAACATTTTTTTTAGTCAAAAGTAAGAATTCAATATCACGTTATAGTTCATGGAACTATTAATTATAAAATATATCATGTAAATAATGCTTAAAATACAATTAACGGAAAGAATTATTGTTGCTAAAAGTTAAAAAAAATTTAAGACCATTCCGATGGTTTAATATAAAACATGATTCACTAATGAAATAATTTTTAAAACTATAAAAAGCTATTAATAACTTTATGTTTTCAGGTAACTAATTAAAAAATTAAAAAATATATAAGCCTCATTCTGTAATGCTAAATACTTTTAGTACATCGACCTTCGTTCAGATAACTGTTTTCGAATGTAACATAGACGCATAGTCGTTGATAACAAATTTTAATTCGGCCTCTATCTGCTGCCAAGCTGATAGAACTTTTTCAATTACTGGTGGTTTTCCTGATATTTATGGTTTACAGTATTTATAAAACGGCGTAATGTATAGGCAATATAGGTACATGATTACGTAGAGTATTTTAAAACGTCTTCAATAATAAATAATAATAATAGCGACTAAAACATAATATACGATTCTTTATACAATATACATTAACGTACAATTTATATTTTAACAATTGTAATCTACGACAGCTTTTCCAATGGTCTAATAATAACTGATTTTAAATAATTCTAAAAAAGATATGATTTATCTTAGTGGTGTTAAATTTTGTAAATCATACCTATAATAATGTGACATACATATTACTATGCATGATTTAAACGGTTTTCGACTGAAATAGGTGAATACCTACAGCCTTTTTCATAAATTAATCGTCAATATTACGCATGAACTTTGTAACTTGTGTGCTCATATATTTCTATTTATAGGTATAAAGTTATAATATTATACACAGATATTACAATATTATTTATTAGTAAAAAAATATTGATCTGTTATGTATGATATAATAATTTCATTTAACTGGACGATTCTATTTATTTTTTAGAAAGTATTTAACCTAGCCTAAAATATATATTTAAATATACATTAAAATTTGAAAATGTATAAAATAACAACAAAGTTTGTAAAATAAATATTTTTAAAAATAGGCGGTGCTCGAGTAAGTATATGATAAAGTATTAATTCAATATGTAAATTCTTTTTAGTTCGTTATTATCTTCGAAAATATTCATCACAACGGACTGATAAATATTGTAATAGTTTTTAGAGACATTTTGCATTTATGTTTTATGCTCTACAATATTAACGGTTTTCCCCTAAAATACTGAGTCTCTCTGGTAGTTTATTGTCTATAAAAAGCATGGTAACACTATTTGTCGTGACGCCAGAAGCATAACTTTTACATTTTTCTCATAACGAATACATAACTTTTATGTGAATGAAAAAAAATAAAATATAAATATAAGCAATTCGAGTTCTATTATGTTCCATACATTATTCGAGCACAGTATGTACAGAAGTATAGGTACTATGGTGTAATATCGTTACTTAAAATTTAGGTAGTAATAATTTATCGTCAACACATGTTCGGAACGTTGAAAAGTAATATCGTCGAGAAATTCGTTAAGATTGGTTGGCTTTTATTAGATTGTTAATATCATAATATATATAATACATGTACATATAGGATTACATACTGGTCCTGTATAATACTATGGTTTTTTTTTCTCTGGATGGTAGGTGGATGGCAGGTGGAGGAGAAACAGGTGATAATAAGGGATCGAGGGACGTTGCTTGCGGTCAGGAGGAAGAGACCGGAAGAGGATATGGGTTCTGTTTTATAACCTCCTTTTATTATCGCTAAATTCTCATGTAGTAATCCTCGGCATTTTATTCCTTTGTTTTCTACAGGTAATGCGCGTTCGCAACTTAATATTGTTGTTGTTGAAATACGATAAAAACGGTTGGTCCAATCAAATATAATATAATATAGGAGGTAGGCTCGACTACTTAGTAAAAATACAGTGGATTACATGCCGAAGTGGTTGAACGAATAAAAAGTTTTACGACGTACTTCATTGTTCGTAGATATTTTTAATTGAGTTTGTATACCTATTACCTACCTTCTACATGACCGGGTTCAGAAGAAAGAACGACGATCACGCGTACATATTATATAATGATAAAATGATTTTCCCCGTAATCCTTGAATCGTTAATCTTCAAACAGGACATCAATTACAGGAGTGTCATTGTCCTCGAAACAGTGGGAGGAGAAAGTAGTATAGCACGTGTACCTAAATAAGTTTAAGCTTGCGGCTACAAATCCTCTAAGACCGATTTGGTCGAATCGATTCTCGTTCTTTTATTTCGACGATCGTCTGTCAGTCACTGTGATGTGTACAACGGCTGACGTCGTCACTTGCTGTACATACCAGCGGGATACAGGATGAGGCACCGTCACCGCGACCCGAGACTGCAACAGTGGCATCATTTTAGTTTTCAACGAAGGGAAAAAAATTCGACTTACCCACCATTAAATCGTAAAAAAAATCACTCGTCAGTTATTTTTCACATACCTTATCTTATTTTAATAAATTGGTTCTCAGAATACATATTTTTATTTTTTTTATATATTTAACCATGAACATCTAAATAAATATAGTAGTAGTGAATGTGGTATCTCTACCTTAATGATGCTAATTTAAAATTTTCACTGAAAAAGTGAAAAATATATAATGTCGTACTATCAGTGAATTTTTAAAGATTACGGATAAATTATAGAAAGGTTGTTTTGTTTTTAAGATTTTTAACGTAAATACTAGCGCTGAAATGAAAAATAAAAAAAGTAATTTTATAAATAAGTTATATCTTATATGAAATTATATTATACCACCCGCAAACTTTTTTAAATATATTGTAATGATATGCTCATACATCATGATTTTAATGTTGCATAAGCTGAACTATTCAATAAAATAAAAACGGTCAATTTGTCGCACGTAGATAATCATTAAAATCTATAAACACTATTGTACACTGATAAAAAGAACAATTTACATTATTTGGTTATGTAGGAACTCATAGTTAGTAATGACAATGTGGTGCAATACGTGTGATCTATTTCATGTGCCACCAAAGACAAGGAATCTCCCAATGAGGGTCTCTGTCGCCTAGGAGAAAGCTTATTTCTTTAGAAAACGCGGAGACATTTGATGGAACCGCCTGTGACTCTGTCCGGCTTGACCAGGTCGTCTGCTCTCATCAGTGTATGAGCACCTATCTCAAGAGTAAGAGCTCTCCATATAAGATATTGCGAGCGACCACTGGACTTCTTCCTTTTCAATAAGCTCAACCAGAGTTGTTTTTTCTTATTTGAATTTAAGTATTCCTTAAGTTGTTCCTTGATTAGTGTTACCTTACATTTTTCTAAAGAACATGCAATACATATTCACTGTTGCGAATCTGGTTAGGTGCATGACTAAAACACTACTTATTACAACTATAGTTTTTTTTTTATGTTAAATTTACATAACGGTGTACTTGATCACCTTTACGAGAAAACCCCCTCCCCCCGAACAATGATCATGAGGAAGGTAATAACTTATATTAAACTTTATTTTTACCGTATAACTCTTTTTCATATTTTCACGATATTACAATATACTTATCTAACATTTATGTAATATTGACATATTATGCGTCTTTTCGTTTGATAGTAAAATAACAATAAACAATATAGTTTACATAAAAATAAATAGTATTATAATATTATATTCCTTTACGCAAAAACCGTATTCACACAAAAATATATCACTTATATCTTATAGACACGTTTATCCATCTATATGAAAAAAGTAAGCAATTAATAAGTATTGTTACAATAATATTTTGGTATTTAAACAATATTATACTTCCTTAAAATGATTATGTTTTTTTTTTGTTAACAACTGATGGACTATGCTGCTTTTAAAGTTATACAACAAATAATAACATAATTTAGTATTTCGGTCATGCTAAGTAAAATCTGATATCGTCGACGATACGTTAGAAATCCAAAGCCTCCGCGGTTCGCACCGGTATATACGTAGAACGAACTTTTAAAGTGGGAGAGGAGGTGTTTTACTTTTTGAAAATTAAATACTGAAAACATAATAACTTTTATTTTTCATTTAACATAACAGCGCTCTTACGTTTCATCAAAATATCAACAATATTTAAAACACTTTTTTTCTTATGATATTATACTATGGGATTTAGGTATAATAAAAAAATAAATCTCATAATTACATCCATAATGATTATACGTTATATTTGTAATAATTTGTAACCGTAAAAAACCGCAAACATTATTTCGGTGAGTTGATAAGGGGTGGGGGGGGGCTAAGAAAAAACTCGATACGTTACTCCACATACGTGCTCGCCTGTCACCACCGGCAACGTTAAACACTCGAATAATCTGCTGCATCCGACCACTCCTTCCTCAGTTAGGTAACAGCAACCCTCGTCACCATTCCACCGCGACACGGTCGACTTGCACAGAGGTGTTTGTGTTATTAATCTACTTTGTTTACGCGGTCGTCCATTATATAAATATATGTAACGCGCACACACATGCGGCGTGCATTCATTCACAGTCACAGTTTAACGTTTCTCTTGTTAAAACAAACTGCGGACGCCCAGTGTTTTAATTGGCCGCGTTAATTATTACGACACGGTTTCTTAAGCGATCTCTCCGGGACATTCAGAGGTCGGGCCAGGGCTTGCTTTGCATTGGCTGTACGAGGCGAAAAAGAGGGCCGGGGTGCGCGTCGTCGTGCGTGTGGCATTCGGCCCGGTTAATGATCACCATCGCACGCTTTTTGAGTATAAATTGTGATACGCATATTGTATACACGTATATATAATATATATATGATGTTTATATGTATACAATACGTCACGGGTGGTAGCTTTTTGCTGTTGCTTCACCCACCACCGGCAGCTGCACCTGTGTATCGTTTTTGACGTTATTTGAATAATGCGGTAATTATTACAGCATCCTCGCTAAAAGTGTTCGTAAGAAAATTTAATTTTACGGTCGCTGGTAAAATAGATATAGCTGAAGTTTTGTACAATATGATTGTATGGGCAATAAAATATAATGTATACATAATATTATTTTAACTAGGTATATATCATACGTAGTACATATTCACATAATGTCGTTATTACCCGTACGCGTACATCAATACACCGGATATGTGCGTGAGTAGATTTTAGATCAAAATATCTATGGACAAAATATTTATACATTCTATGGTAAAAATATCCACTGAAAAAAAATATCGAAATTTAAAATATTTTTAATGTAAATAAATGTAAATAAATAATAACAATTCAAATGCTGAACAGACGTTTTGAAATATTGTTATAGTCAATAGATTTCTATTTTCTAAAGAAATTAGCAATGATACTCAATAAATATCGTTGTATTTTTAGTAGATTTATTTTAATATATTTTTTCTATTGCTGGTTTTGATTCATAGTCCAATGGTACTCAATTAATACTGTGTTATTTTTTATTGTCTACTGCATTTTTTGTCGTATTTTTGCATTTATGTTCAAATTTTCGTATTTTTGTAGTAAACCAAAATCATTAATAAACAAATTTTATTGAATAATTGAATATTTTTATTAATGGTATATCCTTATCAAAATAAAAAAAATAATTGTACTATCAGTAAAAAAATACGAGAAAAATATAACGTAAACATTTTCAAACAGTTCTAGATAATATTAAGTATAAATAAAATAATAAAACGAGATTTCAAACATATTAATTTCTCATAAATATGGATTATATTAATTTTCAAGCTTTGTTTTAGCTAATTTATTATAAACAAACATAACATATTGTACATACCGTTAGTTGAACTTTGTGAACTTTGATTATATGATATGGTATTAAATTATTATTATTATTATTTACTATAAACTAATACCGACAATACCGTTAATATTGATATAAAATCGTCAGAGGAAAAATTATATTGGTGGTTGAATAAATATCTGAGTACTGTGAGTATATATATAATGTATATATGTGCTAAGGTTAATTATTACTATTGTTTTTTGTTTAAAATACTATGTAAGTAAAATTAAAATGAATAGATAATAAAAAACAATTAGGTATGTTGAAATAAACTAATCAAATAAAATATTTTTATGTTTCAGAATATTTAGAATATTTAATCAGAAAAAATAGCCAACTATTATTTTACTATGATAGTTAATTCGTGTTAAGTCCATACAATTAACGTAGGTATAGCTTATCTTATAGCCTACAGAATACCAATAAATTGAATGAGTAAAAGAAAACCAAATATGATAAAGTACCAGATATCACAATTTTATAATTTTATTTATTTAAGACTTTTATAAAAGATGGTTTTTATACGTACATTTTAGCTTGAAAATTCTGGACCACTAAACAACGAACATTTATTTACACTTTTATGTTAATTCGAAGTTTTGAAGTACCACCAGTAAAGACGTATTTAGAGGTGAAAGATCAAATAGTCCCAGATGATATTTTTTTTATTTTTTTTTAATTTTAAAGATAGGTATGCTATTTTAAATTTTTGCTTTTGACATAAATTAGTATCTTAAAGAGTCGTATTGTGTGTTATAAGCGATTACAAATACAGATATTGCATAACTTGCATACGAATGCGGCATGCGCTACAAACGAAATTCGTATTTTATGACTATTATTAATAATGAGTCGACAATTTTTGCCAAATATGTTTAAAACAATTTAAATACAATTATTAGAAAAGTGTCAGATACAAATAATAATTATTAATTATTAAGATAAAACAATAATATGTATGTCATTAACCAGGCACATTGTTGAAGGGTAGTCTAAGATGGCTCGACCGCTCAAAATATTTACAGGCTATCTCATAATATTTTTAAAATTCCCATGACTCAAATGGTTCAAAAAAAAAAAAAAGATTAACCCATATTTTAAAATTATTTTGATTATGATATTCGTATTATTAATCTTTGGTTATAGAATAGTGAATTAAAGTCTTATCCATAATTAATGTTTTTACATAATCATCTTCAACGTTGCACTATGTTAATCATGTAAACACGACGAATACAAATATGAACATAATGGCTTGTAATATTTCGCACCCGAGGCAATCAAATTTTCGAATAGTGCAGTCAGAATGTCAGAATTCGGGATAGAAATCGTTCATAAATACATGTATTTGTCGTGTTATGTTAAACGTGGGATACAATGCATCTAATAATATTAATTATAATAAAGTCACATGAATCGACGTTCCTATTTCGCCATTTCGGTAATTGAGCAATTCTCATCACAGCATCTACTTGTCGTGAGTATAACGAGTTATGCATATTATGCGTAGGTATAATAAATTATAAAAGTATAGTAGGTGCTAAAAGTACTTATTTTGAATCTATAAATAAAATCGCCGATTTTCTACTATAATTGTTAATGACAAATAATAATGCCATCTTAACATAATGATGTACAATTTTAAAACAACTGTGAAAGCGTTTGCAGAGGATTTCTACATAATATTATCATCACTTGTTATTGCTTACTTTTAATTTAATATTTAATTTTAAAAAGTGAAAATATTATATCTATTTCTGTATTATTTTCTTTTTAATTAGTATCCATTCAGTAGTCAGTTTACGGTTGTAGTTGTTGTAAATCGTGATTCTGATATTTAGTGTAATATTAGTGTTTATAATAAATATAACATATTTATAGCTAGCTAAAATTATTAACTGCTTGTAATTTTTGCATTTTTTGTCATGAAAAGATAAATAAAGATGCAAAGTTATTTTTTGCCGATTTTAGACAAAGTTGTTAATGAGTTCAAAAAGATTAGGAAGTGTGTACGTATACCATTCTATTTTAGATTGGGCATCGAGAGGGTTACTATTAAAGGTATGTTAATTTTATCCGAAATAGTTGCATTTATTGTATTATTAGTATTTAATTACTATAATAATATATATTTATATTTTATACCATATTAAATCAACTTATATGGCTCAAAATTTAATATATTTTTGTGAATACCGTAAAACAGTAAAAATAGATTCATATTTCGTAGTACCTATATTAAATATATATAGATAATATTTTAAAATAAATCAAATGCGTAAATATGTGCACTGTACATTTTACTCTATTCGCCAAGAATCTAGGATTGCACAGCGGACGAAAACTCGTCGTTCTTCATAACTAGATCACCTGACGGCTATTGTTCGCCTATTTATTACCGGTTGTTTTAAAGTGAAGACAATTTAAAGTGTCGTGTTTTATTGTAATGATTGCGTATTGCGATCCATGTTATCTTCAACCACAATGAAACCACTGTATGAAAGTTTGTAATTTATATTTAACTAATAATATGAAGACAAAATATGTTAAGTAGTAATTATATTATTAGTATTCGTATAATCATGTTTTGTATCTACTTATATTTTTTGATTGGTTAGAAACAAAATGTTCTATACTATAATAGATTATTACTAAATTATTATTAATAATACTATAATACGTAGCATTTCATAACTTTCGATGTGGATGGCAGTTTATTTGAACATAATACGTACTTGTATAAAAAAGTGTAAGTCACAAAGAAGGAATTTTTGACGAAGCCCTTGGGATTTCCATTATTCGTATGCGTGAAGTAGTCCTAATCTCTAAGCGAATAGAGTAATATATTTTAAATATTTTTAAACAAATATATAAATAACTTTTGTGAGATTTTGTAATAAATTTTCAAGAACCATGATCCAATAATTATTTTTTTATCAACATTTGTAGAAAAAGAAAATAAACAATATATCTTTTGCCATTTTTTTTTTTTTTTGAAATACAATAAAATATTAAAAAATTTTTGAAAAAAATATTTAAACTAGAAATGTTCATAAAAATTTAATTTAGATTTCTGGTAGAATGTTTGTTTCATAATATATAGATTGAATAACTAATATAGAACATTTTTACAAATTTTTAATCTTGAATACAGAAACAAATTTTTTTATGAATTTCTAAATACAAAATAACTTGATAATTTTTACGTTTTTTAAGAATTTTTTCAAAATTCTGACATTAAACGTTTATAAAAATACAGTGGCTATAGTTTTTGATATTTTTAAATTTATTTATTATAAATGAGGAGCTTTGTATTAATTTTTCAAGCATTTCTACCTTGTAAATTTGTAAATAATTTTTAGTTAGCATTTAATAAAAAATAAAAACATTTTTTATATCTATTAACAGTGTAAAAATCATCGACATATTTTTTAAATTTTATTGTAAATAGAAAATAATATAGTAAAAAATTCAATTTTTTATAGTTTTTGATTTATATAAAAAAAACTTAAACTAAATTTAATCTAACTTCCCCCATCAAAAATTTTAAAGTATACCTATTCTGCTTTCATATCTTTCAGTAAATTTTATACAACTAATAAGTAATAATAAGTCGTATAAAAATTATTTGTGATAGTAAGATATTTAAAAATAGAAGAAATAATAGATAAATAAAATTGCTTTTTATTATATATTAAACCAATAATTATTTTAGTGTAGATTTATTTTTAAATTATTTTTATTTTTACATATACTCATAATTTATATATATATATATATATATTATACAAGAGTTATATAATATAAAGATGAATATTATCTAATTTATTTGTTTATTTATATTTAGAATCTTAATGTATTTTGTATTTTTGTATGATATAATATATATTATATTATACGTATGTATATTATAATAAATACCAGGTATATTACACATTATCATATATTTACATTTATATATATATATATAATTTCAAATTTGAATAAAATAATAGCTCGGTCATAATCTAAAATTGTATTATACATATACTTGTTATTCGATGGGAGTAAATAAATGGCCATTCAAAAAAAATAGCAGTGATAATTATTAGGCCTCATCAAACGTGTAATCATACCTAATGTGTTTAATGTTTAAAAGTAAGCAAATTACTCGTTTTCATGATTGATTATTATTAACTTCTTCAAATAAGACTTATTTTATATATTTTTTAACAAATTGTAATAATTCTTTATTGGTATAAGGCATTACCTTATAATGATTTACCTACCTCATAAAATTATTAAAATATATTCCACAAATTTAATATTATTAATGTGAAGATTTATATCTATGATAATAATATGATAAATTTAAATTATCTTAATAAGAGTATGTCCATGCACTATTTGTTTTCTCTTTCTTTCTGATATACGCAAAACATAGAAATTTTGCGTTCAGTATAAACAACTATATTGTATTGTTTGTTTTAGTATTAGAATAAATTGACCTTTTATCAAACTTTTAGTTACATTATCTGTGTTTGAACATTGGAATATTTTTACGATATTTAAATTTTTATACAAGTTGTGAGTATATACGTTATTAAAATTCAAAAATTCTCTTATTTTACTTCAATATTAATATAAATACAGATAATGTTCATAACTTTAAGATTGAAAATTAGTTAATTTATTCTAATGCTAAATTAAACATCATGTGGTTGGTTTTGCTGAACTCAAATGCCCCATGTCACGCGTAGGTCAGAAAGAAAATAAATAGTATGCTAAAAATTATATACTCTTTTGCTGTTTTATTCCAGCCTCAAATTATTCAGCAGAGAGGCCTTTTCAGTTCTAAAAATAAATTGATAATATCTAACTATAAAAAATCAAAAATAACTAAAGAACGTTTAAACTTTTCATTACTTATAATAATTATAGGCACCTACTAATAAATCAATATACTTATTTTGTTTAATATAAGTGATCAAACAGTTTTCTTATTTATGATAGTCGAATGATTATTAACGGGATTTACAGCGTAGGTGTCAAATTATTATTATACTATTTTGTGTCTACATTTTAATATACCGTTATTCCTTGTTTTAAAATATTCAGTGAATCTGTAAAGAATTTATCAAAATCTCATGTCAAAAAAAAGTGCTACCCTTTATTTCTGCGAAAGTTGAACAAACAAACGTGACTAAACTTAGGTCAACAAGTCATAATTGAAAATTGTGCACTAATGCTTCACTGGTCGTACATGGGTTTTACAATAATATGTTCCGTTATCATATTACCTTTTTTATCTTGTACAAACACTTTGGTAAACGTGTTGTATCAAAAAATAAAAAGTTTTATGTATCAAGAGATCTATTAGTTATCTTTTTTATTTGGTCATAAATTTTCAAAATGTATAAAAAAAACATATTGTTTATATTACAGACCTGCACACAGGATTTCTTCGCGGAGAGGCTTAAGAAAAGAAAAATTAAGATTATAAAAAAAATATTATTTATATTAATATTTTAATTATATAATGAAAAGTGTTTATTAGTCATGATTTTTCGATAGTATGCTATACTGCCTTTAGGTGTATTGCATAAGTAAATTTTCTTTTAATTTGATAAAACCAATATTTGCTAATGACTTAAAAAGCAAACAAAATCAATAGGGAGGGTTGTTAACCTTTGAGTAGTAGTCTGATTTATTAATTTGTTATAATATTATAGAATAACTTCTAAATTGAAATCACGTTAATGTACTATTTTGTATTTTTTTTTTTTTTTTGTAAGTGATTGCTTAAGAATGATTAATTTTTATACAGGTCTAAAATAAATTAGTACTTGGTGAAAATGTGTCTAACAATAACCGTTTATGCTTTAAGTTTTATAAAAATTATACTTAACTTCTTTTACGGTGTTCGAGATAATTTTAATATCATTCGTTGTTTTTTTTTATTGTAACTATACAGTGTTTTAATTCTTAGACGTTGATGTAACCTAAATGAAATAATAATATCTCTTATACTTTTTAAACTATTTAAATTAAAACTATTGTTGGTGATAATATCAATTTAACCAAACGAAGTTGCTTGTAATTTAATTAAAAATACAAGCAGAACAAAATATATTAAACTTAAATGTTGTTGATTGCGTTTACATTTTAAGTATCGCGTAGATCACCATAAAAAGAATGTGCGCTGTTTGTTATTGTATAATAATATATTGTAGTTATTAGAGCATATAATATTAAAATATTAAAACACATCATCTACGCTTGGCAAAATTGTGCTATAATATTATATTATCTACATAAATATTTTTTAGTTTTTTTTCTTTTTTGTTTAATGCTGTTTGTCTGTAACGTTTGAATTAATAATAATATCATATAAACGGAAATCCGTTTGCATGGCTGAAGAAAAAAAAAACAGTGTACGCCGCGATTATAATAATACTATATACGACGGTGATTGTTGCACCACTATCCTATATCACCTCAACCATAAATAAATAAATAAAATTGTTTAAAATCTGGACTGACAGTAGAGCTTACAAAAACCCTGTACGTCCTTTCCACCACCTCGCCGCTAAACGGAATTATGCAATATCTGTAGTTGCACAGGGTTTCAACACTTGCAACGTTGCACATTTAAATAATAATCTATATTATATAATGTTATCCGGTATAGAGCGCCGAATTATTAAACGCAATATGACAAATGCATTGTTTATAAAAATTAATTTTTCATTGTATTACATTCAGTTATATCTCTGATTTAATTGTGAAAAACAACATCTGGTCATCTAAGGAGGTGCGGCATGGCGTTAAAACTTAGTGGTCATCTTATGAGTGGGGGAGTAACTTTTTGTATCGAAATTGACGAGGGAGTTTCCGTAACTTTGAATTATGATGGTTACCGTTATGTATTGTAATTATATGCTCACACATCATAATTTATTGTATATTTTATTATTTCATTAAATAAAATAACGGTCAAATTGTCGCACTCGGATAGCCCTCAATAAAAACCAATAATCCCTATTTATCACTGATGAAAGAGACGATCTACATTGTTTGGCCACGTAGGAACCCAAACGCTATTGCGACCTTATGGCACAAAGCGTTTGACCTATTTTCATATGCTGCCAAAGACAAGGGATGGTCCAATGAGGCTCTCCGTCGTCGGGGACCCTGGCTGTCTTGACCACGTCGTCTTCTCTCCTCAGTGCAGGCGCACCAGACAAGCGAGTAAGAGCTCTACCCAAAAGTCACCATACATCACACCACAAGATTCTGCGAGCGACAGCTTAACTTCCTTTTTTTATAGGTTAAATCGGTGTTGTTTTCTTATTTAAACTTAAGTTTTTCTTAAGTCGTAACGTAACTTATGTCACCTTGGATCTATCTCTGAGGAACTTACTAAAGGTATTCACTGCGGTGAACCAGGTAAGGTGCATACCCAAAATACTTATTGTTAGTACGGATTCTTTTACCATCTAATTTACATAACGGTGTATTTGATCATATTCTCGAATCACGATCTCAAAAACCCTCCGAAGAACAGGAGGAAGGTAATAACGTGAGAACAAGTACATTCAATATTTATTAATACCGGACTTACATACAAGGCTTGTGTCCCTTGTGTCAGTCCGGCCACAACATACTTATACCTTTTATCGTACTATTAATAATTTTATAGTTAAACGTTAGTTTCACTTTTTTTTGAGTTATTACAGTATATATGCTTTCTGAATGACTTTGGCCTATTTTTGAAAATTTTTGGTTTCAACAGGATGGGGATATTTGTCGGAACACCCGTGAAACACTGCAGACTGTATTGTTTAAAAAATATTACAGAGTGCGTCATGTTATTGGATATTTGCGTGACAATCATGAATGGTCTGCCTGATGTTGAGATCTTGCGCCGTGCGAATTCTTTTTGTGGGGATTCATGAAGTCAAAAGTGTATGCAAATAAAAATTCCGAACGATTCCGGAATTAAAGTGATAAGTCGAAAGAGTTATTACTTATTAATGATAAGTATTCAGGCATTTATGAGTACTTAGCTTTTTTGTATGATCATAATATACCAGCTGTTATTTTTTACACTTAACTAGAGATGTTACCTAATATAATAACAATAAAAAATGCACGTATTTTATTGCGTTTAATTTTAATTGATAATTTGGCACTGATTAACGGATACTCTGTATTAGGTACATAAATACATCCGTATTGTAATCAAATTTAAAATATTTTTGGAGTATGCATGCTCTGTTTATCCGAAATTCGGAATGTCCACCGTATGTAAGGTCGTCCTAACCACGCAGTTGTTGGTGACTCGACCTGATGACGTTGACGAGTGTTTAATTTTCAGAAGGTACACATAACGCGAGATAGGTTTAGAACACTTGAGTTGTTGTCCAACTTATGTTATACATAAAGAATGATCCATCATATCTTTTCAGTTTTATTTGACAGAATTTTTTTTTTTTGTTATTTTAAATATCTACTATCTAAAATATCAAAACTGCGTTTAAATAAAATACTTACTACTCATTTTACTATTTTTAATTATTGTGATAATTCAACTTTTTTTAGACAGCTACGCAAAATTTTTGGATTCAAGATATATTTGCATAAAGATATAATAATATAATATTTACAAATTTTTATTCACAATTCATCATTAAAAATATATGATGAAAAGAGTGGCGCATCCGAGTTGGGTCCCAAATACTAGGGGCTAATCGCAGGTAGTGTACTAGTTGAGTCCCGGATTTTTATAAGTATTACACTAGTTTCTGAATATTTTTTGGTATGTACTACACTATGCTAACATTTTCATTCCCATTTTAGTAGACTTAGAACTGTCTATGATCTATTTAGACCACAAGTATAGTTAAACTTTTTTTTTACAGTTTTTTTTTTAAATATTAAAAATGTTAAAAACCAAGTATAAAAATACATATTATTTAATTTAAATAGCCATATAAGTGTAAGTGAAAATATATTAAAGATAATATGAAGAATTGTATAATTTATATAATAGTATTGGAAAGTTAGCAAAAATATTATACTGTATAGAAGTAATGAAAAAAAGAAACTACATTTTACTAAAACAAAAATTTACAGCTGACAATATGAATAAAAATAATGCAGGAATAATAAATCGATTCGATTTTGTAAAATTAATGTTGTATACATTTTTAGTATTTTTACCATTAAAAAAGTGATTTTTCAAAAAATATTATTTTATTCTTATTTATATTATATAGTTATTTTACTATTTTTAATATTTTTTCACTTACACCTATATGGCTATACTTATTTAAATTATATAATGTGAATTTTCATACTTGGTTCTTAGCATTTTTAATATTTAAAAAAATAACTATAAAAAATGTTTTGAATCATACCTGTAGTCTAAACATATCATAGACATCTTTGAATCTTTCCGTGTGTTGCGGGGTTTGACAAGTTCTTCCAAATTTTACCCTGAGACACTTCGCCCCTTTATAAGACCACGGTGTTACCTCCTCCGGGCGAAAGACCAGGGTGAGCTCCTTGAAGCTAGGCACTTTGAAAGCCCGCCCGAGATGCCACCTCACCTTAGGCATGATAATGAGTTGCAGCCATAGCCAGGGCCCGACGGATGCCGTCCACATAAAACCTCTTCTAGCTAAGGCACTACTCCCACACCACCATGAGGCCTTCCTCAAGAGCGACGCACACGCCACGGACGAGGCCGGATCCTTTGTCCCTTTATGAATGTCCGGACCCACTAGAGTAGTAATTTTAAATTTGGGACCTAACTCGAATGCAGCCGAAGAGAGTAATTAACTAATTCGTAGTGTACCACAAAAAATAAAAAATAAATACCATTTGCTAAGTTATATTTATTTATAAATTGTTAATGAAAATATAAAAAATAAATAAATAAATTGTAAGAACCTAAACAAATAATTTCACAGTGTTATTATTGTTATAACCTCGCCACATCAAACTATGTAAAAATGTTTGTTTAAAAAAAAATCACGATTTTATTACCAGCCAATAAACCATTTTATGTAAAAGGTTCAATAGAACGTATTTAAAAACTTAAGAATCATTTAATAATAATTTTTTTTTATTGTATTTGATCTTATCACGTAATTAGTAAAATAAATAATGAAACTGTTTATACTTTTGAAGCATTTAGTTTATACAAAAACTTGCGACAGTTATGTTTGTTTGGGGACTTGTATAATCCAAAGTCATTAATCATCTAATCTATTGTGTCAACAGCATCCTTAGTGTAACTCTTAAGTGACACTTGTTCAAGTTTTTGTATTTAACTATCTTAATATCTTTCATGTTTAGTTTTCCACGAAAGCGTATGTTGGAATTTCAAAATGTACCTACCAAAGTCCATAATAATTAATATGTGGTTTATGGCGTACCATTAATTAAACGTGTATTTTTTTGTCTAACTTTTGAATAACTGCATTATTGAAGAAAATAATCTGTGAGCATAATTGATAAATCGTCTCAACATTCTCAACTATTTATTGTATTGTTATGTATTTTCAATAGCTAGAGTAGTTCGTTAACAATAATTCTAATGTTGATTAGTATTTATAATTTAATTTTGCTACCGAATCTTCAAGAACTAAACTTAGCTATAATTATTACAAAAACAGTAATAATAATACGTATAATAATATTACATAGTAAAAATAGATTCACATCTATGTATACTCATTCTATGTTAATATATTATGTTGTTTATGTTAAATTATGTTGTACTTTTATTTTTATTTATAATATTTTCAATATTAAATTTTTATCATATTGCCATGTCCTAATAATATTCATGTATCCACCACACATGAAAGTATTTTATAAAAAAATCTTGGTTTTTAAAAAAAATGCCAGCACATGACAAAATATTAATAATAGGGACATTTATTGTAATACATTTCAATGTGACCACGGCATATTCAAAAACCGTTTATCATGAATGATAATGTCTGTAGAACTAATAAATTTAACTATGACATAACAGAAAGTATGATTCAAACCTAACCAGTTGTATATCCAAGAATAGTATTTAAGTCAATATAATTTCTTCATTTTGGTTGTGGTTATTGGTTGAAACGACATTTTTTTTTAATAAATTAAAACGAATTTGTATTTATTTTTATTATTTAATTATGAATGCTGGTCTGTATATTATATTATTTGTATACAGTTTGTTATTCAATGTACCGAGCACATCCATCTTCATATTATTTTCTTATCTGGTAAATTGAAGGCACCGAATTTGTTGATTTTATATTATGCTAAATAATCATCTACTTTAAATAAATAAAATAACGTTTCGGGATTTGAATACTTTTAAATATTATTTGGACACACTAATCCATTTTATCGAAGTGGGTCGAGTATATTTGAACTATGCAAATTACAGAGAAATCCTGCTGGTTACATAATTAGAACGGTAACCGAATATTAAAAGAATATGTTTTCTACTATTAAAATTTTATTAAATTATGTATAAAAGTGTAATTCTTTAATATTATCAAACGTATTAGTAGAAAATGTATAGGTGTATAAGATACAAAATATGCAGTACTATGAGTGTACTATTTATGTATAAAGTGTATAAATATGTACGTTTAAAATGTATTATTGTCTTTATCTGAAACAAAATATAATACATTCATACCAACAATACGGGTGCGTATTTAAAATTAAAAATCTGACGATACTAAAATGTAAAGTACGAGAATAAACACTCACAATATTTTCTCACATAATCTAAAAAAAATATTGAATAGAATAAAAGGATATAATAGAGCTGGGTTTTATATTAATTTTAAACAAATTCGTTATAACTAAACAAATTTATAATTTTTTCATCTAGTAATTTGTATTCGTATTGGAAAATTGTTCATAAATCATAATAATTTAATGATGGAAAAAAAAATTTACATATAATAATCATCTTAATAACTAATTCATTTTTTTAAAACTTTATTTTTCTTCATTTTATTGGAAATCAAGAATTTACGGTATTAAAATAAAAACAATCACCCCTCCTCCTAATTGTACAAATGCTTACTATTATTTAAAGGATATTATTTTATCTATTTCATTTGGACTAATATTTTTATGAATTTATTTAAAATTGAATATGATCATATTATAACTGTGATGGTGTTACGACTTGAGAATACGCAGTTATTGCTTAAATTTAACATTTAGTTAGTCATCAAGTATTCTTTGTTTATTTTTCCATATCCATTAAAATATTTGACAATTTATAATGATATAGTTTTGCGCCATAGGTTATTTGTGCTAAAAGAATTTTTCTTGAATTTCAAAGTACACACATATATTCATAATATACATGATATCTGGTAATTTGTTTTAACAATGTTGGATATGACTGAAGTGAAATATTTTTCGATTTTTAAATAGTTGAAATAATAATATTTACTAAGGTAAAATTATCAAAGTCAAGGAATAAATGTAACTTATAATATGTATTAGGTTTGGGTTAAGCAAAAACAAAAAAAATGGACGACGAAAACATGTTATTATCTGCCGCAAACTGTTATTTGTATATTAGAAAGAAACAACACCCTAAACAATCATATTTTGTGTGACGTGAACATTTCATTTTCATGTTATTATCTAAATTACATAATCATAATATGGTACTGATGTCGATTCAAAGTTCAAACAATCTATGGATATTTCTATTGCCATTGCTCCTATAATATAATAATGTACTCCCTTCAAACATTTTGTGTTGGCTGTGAAAATGCCGTCCTCAATAAAAGATCAATTTTTTATTTTCGTTCGTCACGTTATAAATATTGATTGTTGTGTAATCACGAGAATATGAGTCATTCACAATGAATGGTAAAAAAACACTATTCGTAATTGATTAATCGAAATGATGAACATTGTACAACCATTTCTCTATAAAAAGAACAAAAACACTACGACACTTTAGAATGTTTATGCCGATCGGGAATTAAGAATTAATATTATGTTGAAATAACGACGTTTTGTGGTGGCATGCATCATTTGAGATGTATTATTATTGTTATAATTATTTTTAATCTTAAATCGATTTAATGCGCGTTCTAAAAACGATTTTAAATTAGTAGTCTTAAAAGGTCACGTATCGGCCATGAAGTATATTATGCTATATAATCTAGTTTACCGAAATGTTTGGCGATCACTTCGATACAGTAAAAAGGGTAAAAAGGAATTTGGTGATTCTAGTAAATTCGTGAATGTATAGATCGGTGGTACCTACTTACGACAAACGTGAAGAGCGTGTCCGATTCTATATGTACCTACATCAACATAAACACAATTATACGCTCTCTGTTTCGTTTATAGAATCAAAGAGTCGACGAATAGAAAAAATGGGAAAGCATCTCGCGAATTCTTAACACATATCCGAGGCAAACACGATCGTCTAACGAATGTTTTGTGTATCGATAGTACCTACACCATGTTATGGGTACATTTATGGGTTTCATATTATCGCGACAATTTCGTTTGTAATAGATTATTATGTTAGCATATAAACAACAGACGGACTTGCATACGAGTAGGAAATGCCCATTTTTATTCATAATGTGGTATTTTATTTATATAGCTATTACGTAGACTGAATTTTATGTTATAGCCTCGTGAGAGTCTAGACGAATTTTTGTTGGTATTTTATATACAATAGTAATGGAATTACTTAGAGCTACTAATATAAATACAATGGGTTAGTTAATAAACAAAATTGTGTTCTTCATTTTATTTAACGTTAGTGGACCACATATAGGCGGTCAGCTACTACGTTTTAATCAACTCGCTAAAGTCAACATCAATTCGGTTCTAAATAACAGGCTAAGACCGTTACCGACCGAAATTGCGTTTGTAATTACAATTAAATAGGTACAGTCAATTGGATTTTACTTTGTGTGCCAGGACTTATCGGTTGCAAATTCCGGAAATCTTTGAAAGTGAAATTTAGCGGTGTAAAGCTTTTATTTTTTGTTACATTCAGCGATGGTTTTAAAAGTAACATAAGATTATACTTTCGCACTACTGAATAAAATATTTACGTTTTATTAAAGTATTAAAGAGTAAAATTTGTGAGTTGCTTAATTGTTTATTTACATATAGTACTTTAAAATGTTGTGAGCATGAAAATTTAATAAAATAAATCTTTGTATGAAACGGAATGTTAAGTATTGTCAAGAAAATAACTTTCTGCAAGCATAACTTTAAATCCGCTATAATGCCTTAAAGAAGGAAAAAAACTTAAACCAAGTTCTATTTTTGTTTTATTATTATTTTATTTTTTGAAGATATATCTTAATGTTTGGGGAAAACAATTTTCATTTTGCCGCGAGCTACGAGAGAACCGTTCATGCGAAATTAAATCTGCTTAAAGGAATGACGAAGAACAGCTCGTTTAGATGAAACCCTACACAGTTTTTTAATTCTCAAAAGTTCAGTGGTTTTTCATAACATTGTTTTTGTCATCACCCTCTTCGTAAAACAAAACTAAATTGACCGTTGATATTTATTGTGCATGCCAAACGTAAGCGTATAAATAAATATTGTTATCAGCCAAAGTTCATTAAATATAAAAACACATAATTCCTAAGTAGTTAATTTTTATACGAGCTTATATATTAATACACATAATAATATGTTGGTTATAAAACTTCTATAAAATTAACAATTTAGAAGTGCTTGTTACATTAACTTATAACTTTAGTACAATGATATTAAAAAGTTCCTCTTTAATAACTTAAATATATTATGATAATTAACAAACAACTTAAAAGCTGTTACTTAAATTATTTTCCATAAAAATATTTGTTTTAACTTTTAAATGCTGTTAATTTTGGCTTAAATAAAAAATGATTTTTATTTGTTTAGTTTAAATTTCATCACTAAAAATGTAGTTTTAATTTAATAATTACACTCATCGTTATCATAGTCATGCTGTTTTCACGTGGGGGAAGGGGCTGCTCTTTCTAAGGGTCAATTTTTTTCTCCAAATATGATTTAAAAAATACATCATAATATAATTTCATATAATGAATAGTATGTAAAAATTGCGTACGCAGTGCGCTATTTTGGTGTTATCCAACTTTGCGCATACCTTAAGCAATAACGCGTTGATAATGAATGTTTATGTTTTTTTTTTCTTTAAGCATTATTATTTCAGTATAATCCAATTAATAAATTAACTCGTATTAGGCTAAGAAAATAGTATTATGTTAAATTGTTGAGACTTTATATTTTAAATATCTATTTATTTTCAAAAATATTTTTGATTTGGTAATACGAGTATATTTGTCATTTTTTATACTTTATATACTTCATGGTCATTTATTACAGTTAGTAAATACCAACTTTTGAAAGTTAAATTTTTAAATTTGTTCCTATCTGACAATTAAATAATATTTATCCATTGAGAAATATTTTAAATAATTAAAGAATACATTTTAAATGATTTCTAACACTTCAAACACATAAAATAAGTAACCACGTATAACTCGAATTCTGATATTTTAATATTACACATTACTACACCAGAACAGTAACTATTATCTTATTATATTTTTTTCGTATATCCATACAATAACTATCATTGTTGAGCCAACTACAACGCCGTCATTGTGTGTTCACGTGCAATGTTGGCTTAGAAAATATTTTCTCGGTTTAAAAATACGATCAGCCGATAAAAGTGACCGACGCGGTGTCACGTAATCATAGACATAATTTTAGGGTACGAAGTGGAAGTTGTGCATCCACATAATTATATACTTTTGCACTCGTCTGCTTTGGTAGCGACGATTCAAGTCCATACAATATACAACACACACACACGCACGCATATGCGATATTTCAATTTTATATTTGGGCTCAGGCAGTCATAAAATATTATGTTAAATGTTGATGGGAATACGGTGTGGGAGAGACGTGACGCCAACGACGGCGGCGGTAACGGTCTTTTGCCGAGCGCGTCTGTGGAAAAATATGCGCGTGACCCGACTACGATGAAGCGGGCGACGTTATTTATTTTACAAAGAATTCGCGTCGAGGTCGTCGTTGAGCGTATAGTAGATGGCGACACGACGAGGTGAAACGGTTTTAATGGATGGATGGTGAATATAAAACAGCAACGGCAGAACCTTTGGTCTCGGCGTATGGGGGTGGTGGTCTCGGGTGGAGGAAACACGACAAAAATAAAGAAAAGCCGCTCGTCCGCGTCCGCTTGCACGCATTGTTCTCTGTATACCACGCATATATCTAAAGGTAGATGGTACCTACCCTGCTGCACTGTGACAACACGTTCGCGCCGCGGCGGTCTGATCCGGGATGACGAGGGCCAATCTATTCCTCTCTCCCACTCACTTTATCTCATTCGCTTTCTTCCTCCCTCTCGCTACTACCAAATGTCGGATGTGCTTTTAGTTGTGTGGGGTTAGGTGTGGTAAATATATATATATATATATATATATGAATATATAAGTTAGATGCTGGTCGGTGGTACACGAGTATATAATCACTACCGGTACAACTATACTACGTGATGACCCGGATTTCTCTTTGGGTCCGTCATCGTCGAAATCGCGTGAATTTGCAGTTAACTCTCTCCCTTCCCTTACCGCAATATCAGAGTTTCTCTCTTGTATGTTCGACGATGCCATTGCCACCTCCATCATCGATAATATAACTTATTGACAATATTATTAACCATAATATCTATATACAGGTATATATATACAATATACATAGTAAACATAGTATTACTTAGTTATTTAAAACATAAATGTATATAGTCATTATGGGGTTAGTTCGTGTTTAAATTAAGTATTTATATATAACACCAGAGACGAAGCGCTGAAAAACGATTCGATTACTAAAATAAAGTGGCCACTACCACGGAGGAGATATGGTTATAATTGCATAAATATATATGTATAAATGTATATAATAACGAAATCGTGTAGGTAACTATATACGTCACTATATTTCTCTTTCTTCCTTTCCTTAGATTTGTCTGTTTATTTGTCCACCTGATTCTGGTAGAGTCTAAATTATTAAAAGGGTTAATAGGTACTTAAAAGGACTAACTTCTAAGACACGACATAGATTAAAGAATACCTAATATATTGTGACAACTAAAACGTAATAATATATATTATTTATTATTTAACAAGTATCATTAATATATCGGTAGTCACTACATAAATGCATAATATACAAATATTATAAATATATACACGATAATAGCATAGCGGTTTCTAACCTTTCTAGAGATGAGGACCACCAATTTTGTAAAAAAATCTTCGATAGCTCACTTTTAACCGTATGTGTAATTTATATATATACACGCTATAGTTAATAGAAATAGAATAATTACAAGTTAAGGTTAGGTTTTTGACATTGTTTGTCCCCTATAAGATGGTCAATATTTGGATTTAAACTAGATAATTTTAGCCTTAAATCACTCTTGACGTTCAGTTTATACCTATATTTACTTAAAAAAAAATTAAAGTAGATAAAGCTCGATCTCACAGATATGTTTCCGAAAAGCTCATAAAGTTTCTTAGTACAATTTAAGTACAACCTGCAGAACATGCTTTACATCGTGCACAATAAAATACGATAAAAATGACAAATAACAGGTACCTATAAATAATAATTAAACAAACTACATGATATAAAACCACATTCAAACGTTTGGTAGTATTAATTGTGTAAACAAATATTTAATAATATTATTTTATATACGAGTATATACGTTAGTTATGTTAATATTATATAATTCACGATTCAATACCACCCTGCTTGAGGCCTACAAGTGGGTCGAAGCTCATGGGTTCGGGATAGCTGTAATGATAACATTCATCATTAAATAGTCAACTTCGATGTACACATTATATTGAAAGCTTATCATTTATTACATAACACCATAGGAAAACTGTATACTAATGTATTTATAACGTTAAAGCTGAGATTATAACTTTGTTTTTGGCGTGAAATTTTTGTCAATTCTATATACGTTTTAGTGATAATATTTTATTTTACCAGTAAAAATACATGAAATATTTAATATTTCTATTAAAGATTTGAAAATTTAATACAAGGTTTTTTTTTTTATACATTTTAAACCTACATAAAAATAAAATTTCTTCTAGAAAATTAAATTAGTTTTTTTTTTAAGTGTTTGAAGTTAAAATTTTTACGACATTGCGTATATTCACTCGTAAAATAACTATTTTCCTTAAATGATTTCTGTTATTATATTGTAATTAAAAAAATAATAACCATTGAAATAGTCACCAAATGTTTATTATAATATATTCTACGTACAATTTTAAATATATGTTTACTTTATTTGAACAATTTAGATTAATTTTTTTACTTTTTTAGAGTTTTTTTTTTAAATATTAATAAAATAAGTTTTGTTAGGCCAAAATTAAATATTTTATATTTTAACAATATAATACGATGATAATTAGGTATTTTGTTAAAATTGAATAACATTATTCGTCAAAATGTTTACGTATAGTATGCATTGTATTAAACACAGTGATGTTTTCCAAATATGCAGATTAATTTTAAATAATACTTATTTATATCATAAATCTCTTCATATTGTTTTACGATTAGGTGATATTAACTTAAAAATTATTGATAATAATGTAATTATAGTATGAAAATACATTATTATAATAAAGTAATATATGCAATATTTTCGTCAAAAATTAAATTAACCTATCGTAGTACTTATAGAAAATAAATTACTAGCAAAATCAAAAAAAAAAAAAACTTATGAAGTATATTTATAGTGATATAGGATGACAGGCCGTCTCTTCTCAAAATCGTTTTTCGTATGCAATGATATATTATTGAATTCAAATTTAACACATTTATTACAGTAATCCACTGACGTCTACTGTACAGCGCAGAAGTAATCATTTGCCTCCTTTTTTTTTTTTTACTTATTGATAATTTTTATATCGAACGATTTTAGTTTATGATTTTATGATTTTTTTTTTTTTTTTATCGTTAATTTGTTTTTGTTTACATCTAAAAAAATGATACAATTTCAAAGTTTTAAATAAGTATAGGCATATATTGTGATTCTTATTTGATTATCCGTCAATATTGCTTATAAATAGCTTTCTTTGTTCCTAATTAGTGTTGTAACTAACCACCTTTATTCGTAAAGCTTTTAGTTTTCTAAGAATAACTGTGAACTTTGAGAAAGTTCTATTCATCAATTCTAAGTAATACGGTAACATTTTACAAAACAAAGTAATCATGTCGTATTACAAAACCAGCTATGCGTGTTTAAACTTGAGTTGATTTATCTCAATGATTGAATGAAAATAGATAATTATGACAGTCATGCATACATTTCTATCAGTATATTGTAAAAAAAAAGAATTAACTCGGATGACTCGTTTTCAACTTAAAATGGTTTTATAAAACAGCACACCGTAAATAACAAACTATTTATATACACAAAAAAAAAAAAAAAATTGTAATAAAAGCATAAAACAATATGAATAGGGATTGGATATTATGGACAATATTATTTTCGTTTTAATATAATTATTAAATAATTTAGAAAAAAACACAAACTTACTTGCAAGTATAGTATCATGATAATATCACATGAAAGTGTGAAATACTATAAATCACAACCATGAAATGTATAATAACTTAATAGACGAAGCAAATATACATATTGTTTAAAATTATATATAAGATTCGTTAGAATTATTTTTAAACTATTTTTTTGAGTTGCATCAGCGGGAATAGTCTTATTGCTTAACCATCGTCACATGACTATAGAGTGTAAAACATCATTTTTCACAGACTATAACAAGAAGTTTGTACATTAAAGTTTATAACCACTCGCACACATTTTTATAAACTATAGCACAGATCGTTAAAACTTTTTCAAACAATTCAGACATAGGCTCTAAAATTTGTTTGAATTTGTTCGTCATAGATGCTTATATATTATATCCATTAAACTTATACGAATTCAATTTGCAATTCAATCGAAGTCTAGTTCAGTTTGTACCTGCTCGGTTGCTTTCTATACAACTTTTGTACGATTGACAACCTCGCTTACACAAATTATATCATTTAAAAACACCAGCCGTAAAAATAACATTTATTATTTTAAATACATTTATGATTTTGCGTCACAATGCAAGAATATATGTATATATTTTTTTATCGCGATAATATTAAATCATATTTTTTATCTTTACAAACTAACTGAATAAAACTTTTAACTAAATAAAATGCAATTAACTTAATACATTTTCGTTTTAAACAAATTATTATCATTAACACGCTTATATACAAAACTTTTGTACGCGACTTACTTTAAATGTAAGTATTAAATTACGAACTGATAAAAAATATACATAGAATTCTCAAATGCCCAATGAAGTTATTTTTTTAATTTTCACTGAGAATTATAAAACAAGACATTTTTATAGTTAAATTTTATTTAATGCATAAATCTATGTGGCAAAAAATAGTACTTGATAATTACATTTAAGCATCGAATAATGCGTAATTGTTCACTGATATTTAAATGTAAACGATTTATGGTTTACTCCAAATATTTCAAGTTAAGTCTCTATAGTTTATTTATACAATGTTAAGTTAAAAGTATAAGTTCTTGATATCGTAACCCCATTTGTACGTCATTGATTTTAAATGGACAATCTATTCAGTCGAAAAGTAAAAAAAGGTACTTGAACAGTGTTATAAAACATTTTGAAACAAATAGGTAAGAAAAAAATAGAAGTATAAAAGAAACCACTAAAAAAAACCTAACTGTGTATAGCTCTTATTTTTTTTTTCCGGGTCATTTGTCTGAAGAACAGTTGGAGAATCTTCTCCACATGGTAAAGTTGTTTTTCAACTTACATGAACTTGTTGTTAAGCACTGTCATGGCAGAACATATACTGATGTCTTTAACGGTCAAAACTTTGGTCGTCTCCTCAATAAGATTTACATAGTATGTGGGCAGTAGCTAACATTATTTTATTGTATTTAATATTTATTTTTACGATTAAAGTTTTTATAGGCATAAATACTAAAATTTAAATTTAAATAGTTATCTCATAAAATAAGTTTTTTTATAGCTATGTGATTGTTTAAAAACATTAATTTTCATAGAATTTAAAATCTAAACATATATTATAATAAAACTTGTAAAACTTACATACAATTATTAGTACTATTATACACTAGTATTATTATACTAGGTAGTTTATTAAGGATCTACATATCTTATTTCATAAAATTTTAATTTTTTTGAGAATTTTAATGTAATTTGCTATCATATTAACATAATAAATTAACAATATTTCTAATAATTTTAATTTTTTGCTTTTTTTTTAGTGACAGTTAATATTTACAATTGTATACTTATAACTAAGTAGAATATTTTTCTGAGAAATAACTGCATAAAATTTGATGTTTGAATAAGTAAAATTAATCTATTATGTCAAAGGTTAGGTGAGCAAAATGGAGTGATAAAACAGGAGTTCTCTGCTAATGAAGGCTTACTACTTAGTACTTACTCGTCGTAACTTTAAACACTATGGTGTTTACTGTTTTAATAATCACACTATATAGTCTAATTGTAAATATAACATTGTAATTATTTGTTTGTTGTGAAGTATCGACGATGATAAAAAAAAAAAAATAATATTAATAGTTTATAGCCTACATCGTTGTACAATAAAATCTCGATCAGCCGTTTTAAAGAGGACCAAAAGAGTGATAGATAAAAGAAAAAATCAATTTTTATTTATAATTATTATACCTATATTTATTTTAATATTATTCGTATTAGTGTATATGATAATAAAATAAAATGATTTTAGAATATTAGCTATTTTAGTTTACTTATATGAATCTCAAACTTTTTTCATAAATAAGTTTTTATTTTTCTACACCTATTTGTATATCTTTAACACAGGCATGCAATATTCTATTAATAATTCATAATACCATTATGACAACGTGTAACAAAAGTGACGGATAATCGAGATTTTTCTATATTTACAATGTATAATCTATTTATTTATTTATTTAAAGCAACAATTTATAAATATAATTAGCTTAATTTATTATAAAATTATAATAGTGGATGTGATGGTCGATCCTGAGTATAGGTACTCTTGATAATTCTTTCACGCATACTTTTATACTTTTAATTTCATCTTCCGAAACAGGATACTTACTAGAGTACTTCAGTATATTAAAATTTAAGCTCGAACTTGTACCTATTTAATTATTTATAAGTATTTTAAGTTATGATGAGCGAGTAGTGAACCAGCATTTTTGTAAGGTACCCCCAGTGTCACTTAATTCTGCTTATCTAAACTTTAAATACGCATAATTAAGTAATTACACTCTTGAAATTTGATTATTATGTATCTTAATTTTACAAATAATATTTTGCTTTGAATTTTAAAATGAAATAATTATTTTTTCAGTTAAATTAACAACAACATTAAGATAATAAATAATAATAAAATAATAGTTTTTTTGAAAATAATGAATATAAACATATTTTAAACAAATTGCTTTGTGTACTAACCATTATACATTAAATTATATTAATTTCTAGTTGTAACAATATAATATTTATCGAATTAACTTAAAATATCTGTACTTTTTAAACGCTTTGTTATGATTTATACAATAAATATATTTTGTGGTACTTACTAAAGATAAATTAAAAATTTCATTAGTCAAATGAAAATCATGTTATTTTAACGTTCTCACGAGATAAACAAATATCTGAAATTTTGAATTATAATTTAATTTTGAATTTTTGCAGGCAAATTTTAATAGTAAACAATACTCATGAATTATGATTACTACTCATGATAACACTCAAAAAGAATTAAAACATCGTAATACATAAACCACTATATTAAAGATAAAATTGTACATTTAAAAATGTAATTGAAACGTTACTAAAAGATCATATGTCACGCTAAAGAAAAAAAATATCAAATGGAAAATTAAACAACTATCTACCTCTGTACTGATGCATTACTTTTTTAATATTTTATAAACCATCAACTAATTATCAAGAAGATCATACATTTTCTATATGATTTTAACCTAGCAGTAGTTATATTACAATGAAGTAGCTTCGGATATACGAGGAAATTAAATAACCTTAAATTATTTTAACAAAATACTATGAAATGAGCCATTTAAAAACTCAATCAAAATCATAAAAACATTAAATATTTGTGCTTATCTACGAATTAAAAATCAAGAATCAAAAAAATGAATAAGCATTTATCAGAATTAGTGAACCGTAAAAAAACGTTACTAGTAACATTAAGAATATGACAAAAAAAAATTATTAAAAAAAATAAAAACACAATATTTATGGGGTCAACCAACAGCATTAAGTTTACCTAGGTATACTTGGAAAATAATTATCAAAATATAATCGAAAATGTAATGGAATAAAAAATGTGCTTTAAATGAAGATTAGAATTAGATATAGTTTACGAGAACAGAAAAGCATAAATAATGACCATTGAATTTAGACATTTTTAGACAATCTTAGAACAACATTAAAAAAAAAAAAAAAAAAAAAAAAAAATGCAATAAAAATGTTTTAATATTTGGGAGAAGAAAGTTATTGATATTTAATTAATCACTAAAACAAAAAAAACGTATTAATGTAATAAATACATTTAATGATAAATATATGTCAATATTATATAAGTTATATTATATTAAATTGTATCATACATATCTAATAATTGCATAATATAATATGTGAAGGTTGTAGAGTTATATTTTTTTTATTGTTTTGAAATACTTCACAACAAAATAAAAACAAATATAACTAAGTTATCGAATAATTGATATACGAAATAAATGTTTTATTATTTCTAAAATGTGTAGTTATTAATTTGTTTAATAAGTAAGTTTTAAGTAATTATTTTTAGACTTGATAATATACAACATTACATGACTACTGACTGGTGTATGTACATTTTTTACAAATATTTACATGAAGTTAAATTAAATTTTTGAAATAAATCAATTTTATTTGGTAAAAAAATAATGTATTGTTCACGAATATTAAATATTATTAAGATAGCAGTAGGAAAATTGATAGTTTTGATTATTTTTTTTTCAATCTATTAAAACAATTACGTTTTTATTAAAATTATAATTATTTTAATAAATCGTCCCCTCAAGATTTTTTTTAGGACCAACTTTCTGAAAGATATTGAAATTCTTTTGTATCATATTATACTGTTTAAAAGCCCCCGGGGACCAAAATAAGAATTGAACTGGAGCTCGTTATAAAATGTTTTTAAACGATAATGTAACAATGGGAGCGACGTCGGCGGCATTTTACTGGCAGGAAATTTTATTGTGCTATAATAAAATACTAATATATCCTTTTTTATGACATTTATGGCATTTCGCGATCAGTTTTTGTCAAAACAATAGTCTCGCGTGTCAAAATAGTATGTGAGATAATCGAGTCGGCGGACAAACGTTAAGAGAGTCGGCTCCACAAACGGTGGGTAGGCAAAGGGGCGGAAATAACATTTATTATTCACAAGCCATGAATTTTCAATTATGTCGTCAGTACTACAAGGGAAAGTTTATTTCCAGGTCCAAAAACTCTGATATAGAAGTCAAGGAAACAAAATCATTTTATTATTTCCAGTACTAACTGAATGAGTAATGTCATTTGAGTAAAACGATTTAAAAAAAAAAAAAAAAAAACTTTTGCCGTGTTATTCGCATAAACGAGAAATACCGTAAATATATTAATTTATCATTGCATCCCATTACGATGTACTCGCATAGATAAAACTACGGATCAGATCAGTCAGGCCACGGCCTAACCTAATGTTGACAGGTTATTGGACTCAGAAATAATACAGATGGGGGCAAATACTATATAAAAATTGTATTTGAAAAGATTTAAAATACCTTTTTTGATAAATACGAGTTTAGTGATGGAAAAAAAAATATCATTTTTTATCAATATTTAAAATAATAGATAATAAAACATTTGTAATATTTTGTGTAATTATTAATAAATTATAAGACAATTTAAAGATAGGTTTTTAAAATATTTTATTAAAACCAACATATATAAATTAACTTCGGGTATTTTTATTTTTATTTATTTCAATATGATGTACTATGTCCGATGCATACAATATAATTTCCTCAAATATTGCGAATATTTTTATAAATAATTAGGTAATATTAAAAGCGATAGTAGTCGATGTTGATAGGTTCTATTTTCGTTGTGGTGACATAATAATATATGCACTGAAAATAGGCTCGTAGCATCAATTATTATTTGTATATTTTTTGTGAATTCAAAAAGTAAGAAGAAGTGGGACCAACATTTTGCGGGATTCCCGTGAGATTTTTCATTTTAATAATTTAAATTTTACATGCTTATAAGTTATAACTAATTTATAACTTATTTCTTTCAAATTAAGTATTCTTTGATGAAAAAATGTTACTCACTATATATTTTATAAATTAATTAAGAATACAAAACAAAATACCTATATTGTTATGACTATAGGTTAATTTGTTGTTTACCTATAATTGATGGTAAGAATTGAAAAATTCAATTTGTAATCGAGTTTTGCCTTATATATATTAGAAGTTGATCATACTTGATTCGATTTAATCTTTTATAAAATTAAAAATCTATAATAATGTTTACACCAATTATAAGTTTAATCCACTTTAATCTTATTCTTACGTCATATCCGTTTCTATATTTTTAAATGAAATTTGTATGTAATAGCTAATAATTACTAAAATTTATCAACCTATATATTGGTAAATTATCAAAAAATTTAAACTTAATTATTCAAGATAATTTTTTTATATTATTTTTCCTACTGTTTTGATAATAGTCGATATGCACTAAGAAATTTAAGATTTTAAATTCAATAATAATGCATCATTGATAATTAAAAAAAAAATAAATAAATAAATAAATATATAACTTGTAAAAAATATTGTCAATTTAGACGTATTCAATTTTATCAAACTTCTATAAGAAACAAAGCAGAGTTCGGAATCAATAAAAAAAATAACCACTTTTTATTTATTTATGTCTGGCTAAAAAATAACAATGACTAAGTAGGGGTACTGCAAGGGCTGTAATGTAATTATCATAAGCTATATTATAATTTGCTACAACGACTTGAATTTCAGTGAATTTAAAATTGACAGAATGAATCGAGAGATTTTTATCAATTGTCTTTTGCTAAATAGCCACTGATTTCTCACAATTTGCTAATCTGATCACCTAACAATAATATAATATTATCAAATGTTTACCCGTGTCATAGAATAACATATAATAAATATTCATTAGTCTTTATCATAAATCACATTCAGTTAATTTCATTAAGTAATGGTGTATAGATTAAACTTTAACAATAAATGTTATCATTTATCAATATATAATATTAACGAATTTAAGCTTTGATATATTTTTTTATTAAATATTATCCATGTTTTTGTGTATATTTATACATTAATAATTTTATTAATATCAGTAATATAACATAATTTCTTCTTTCACATTGGATTTGTACTTATCCCAGTGGTTAATGCAATATAACCCTGTTTGAATATTTCATTTAAAATTTTAATTTCACGGCATAGACAGAAATTTATTATCAACTTGTGTTTTATACAAAAATATTTATCATACATATATTATTACACTGAAAATCATACATTTTTTGAAAAAAAAAATTGATAATAAATAAAGTATCAACAATACAATTTACATATAATTAATTTATACTTCAAATTTAAAGTTAGGAAATTTATAAAGTTAAAAATGAAACGTAGATTAGCAAAACTGAGTTTTACTCTTTCAATTTTATGTTAACTCGTGATTAATATTTTTGTTAAATGATTTAACATGTGGGATAATATGTAGACAGTAAATATTGTTGTATAATTGAAAATATTACGATTAATGACCGAGTAGTCAACTTGTATTGTATAAACTGTAAAAATCAGATTTTTCAACCGAATATTTCTCTGTTAACATGGTGAAAATATCAAGGAAAATCCCGTTGTAAAAAAAAATATACTACTGTTCGTATTGATTTAAATAATTTTAATAGTATTATAATTTAAAATTAATATAACATGAGATATTTTTTTATATACATACTTAAATGTGTAAAAATGTTATAAATTTTAATTTTATAGTTAAGAGTAAGTATATTTTATTTTGATTGATTAAAATAAATATTTAATAAGTAGACAATAGAAAAAAAAATAAGATATATCTTAAAAAAATTAAAATATTACAGTAATGTTGAAGTCAATTTGATTTTCTTTCTGAAACTATAATTCTGCCGTCATCATCCAATATACCGTAACTTCACTTTTGTTAAAATAGGTTTTTTGTTTTTTGTTTATCAGTAGATGGTAATAGATTTGATTTAGAATTAACATGTACATTGTATTATAATTTATTGAAATATCTAAAATTATAAAAGACATAGTTATTTAATTGATACCCTAATAATGTCAAAAAGCATTTTTCAGTATTTCCAAATAAAAGTACAAACTAGTTTTTGTCCGCTATTAACCCACATGACAATAAGAGGTAAACTTCCTAAGATGTTCTCTTAAAAAGTTATAAACATTTTTTAATAATTTAATGACAAACCATAATTTAATGTTTAGAGATTTATTTTTTATAGAAAAGACTAATTTAATGCTAAAAACTGTTTTTTTTTTTGCTAAGATTGATTTAAAAATGAAATCAAATCTTTTAACGTTGATTACTATGTTGAAATAATATTGAATTTTAATAAAATCAAAAATAATAAATAATTTAAAATTGGCATAACATAATAGTATACTTTTAGTGCTTTAAACTACTATGTTTTATTCACTTAATGGTTATAATATATAATATAGAGTACAACAGAATAACATAAAATTACGTATAGTATAGTTTATTGTTGACACTGTGTAATGGCTTTGATTTAAAAAAAAAAAAAAAAAAAATGAGACAAGCCGACATATCTTCATTCTGTGGTAATTGTAAAAATTAAAAAATATACATTGATATAACCCGATATCGTTAGTTCAATTACTGAATGATTGTTATACCTATTACCTACTTAACATTATTCGTGGGTTTGAGAGTTAACGTTATTTTTTAACTGTTAATCATTGTTTCTATAATAATTTATTTTATTTTTATCGCTAATAATTTTTAAAGTGAAACAATTACAGATTTAGTGACAATCATAAACAAATATTCATTTTTTTCATTTTTTGTGTAAGTTGTTGTCTATCTCTCTCATTTTTTAAATTTCTCCTTGCTTGTTTTCTCTCTTTGCGCTCAGTTTATACCTTTATATATCTCTAACGACAATTTTTCATCTTGTAAAACGGATAATTATGCAGACATATTTTCTGTTAAAACTGACCAAATGACAGTCTAGTTTCTTTGATAACACGTTTGTATACTGTATAGGTTAGGTAGGTATCTGCATACAAATTATAATACTTTTGACTTCTCTAATACTTAGAAATTTAAAATTACGACGTAAAACGATTTATTTACTGTATATGAACTGTCATGGACGTGGAATATTGCCAGATGTTCATATAATTATTTACTTTTTAAAATACACTCTGTAACGTATCTTTTGTTAAATTTATCATTCCGTATAATTTACATAAACATGATGATCCAGTAATCATTCTCACTCCCCCACATTTTATACTTAAGTTATTAATTAATTAATTTATGTCTTACTTTAAGTATTTAAAAGTAATACTTTTGATTATTTCTGATTTTTATACCATTTAATAAGTGTACCTAAAACTTTATTTTAAATAAACACAAATTATGGTTTTATTAAAAATGTTAATGTATTTAATTCATGAATTAAAACTCATTTTTTCTGAGTTATTGATATGTATATACTAAAAAAAATATGATTTAAAAATATTTTTAGGAGCATAAAATATATTTACTAATTGGTTTAGTATCGATTTTAGTAATCTGATTAATAATTTAAGGCAAAAAGGTGATTATACTATATGTTTTGTATTCCTTGAATAATATAAAAATTTTAAATGATTGAAAATATTGTCTATAAACATATTTAAATATTTCAAGAATTAGAAGTTGAATAAATTTATTATTGACAAAAAATTAAGGTGAGCATGTTTGATAAATAATCTACATATTAATGTAATATATATATTATATTATAGACTGCAGTTTAAGTTACAATATTCCAAAGTTTTTTTTTACATTGTACTTAATATTATAAACGGTTGGAAAATAAATTTTTACACATTTAGTAATATGTCATTGATACAATGGAAGGAGAGTATTGTCAATTGGTTTATGTACAATAAATATACCTATTTAAACAGATAAATTTTTCACGTGGCTTAATTTTGACGCAAATAGTTATAAAGTTCTAAACAAAAAAAGTTTCTGAACAGACTGTACAATGTATTTTGAGTTTTTAATAAAGTTGCCAAAATTTTGTTTACCGTGTAAAAACTTTTATAAACTTTTCTACATTGTTCTTTCAGGAAAAGTAAATTGTCTAGCTTTTTTTTATGACCTATATGCTCCACATATATTCTTGTAGTGCACTTAAATATATATATAACTATTATTAGTATTCTGCATTAAAGAAATTAACATTTAATTACCATAATTTTAGTTAGATTCCTAAAAAAATCAGAGAAAAAATATTATTATTATAAATATTTACTAATTAATTAATTTGCACGTACCGAGTGTTTATATCGTTTGATTAAGAATTTTGTATTAAAAATCAAAGTTAATAAAAATGTGTATCATATCTTTGAGGTATTTCTTTATTTAAATATTTAGTAATCATTATTATTTGTGTCTTTCATTAAACAAAAAATCGTTACAACATAAAATATTATTAGTAACACTTATAGGTAGCTTTCAAAAATATTTTTTAATAGTTTTATTTATTTATTGTATAATATGAATATTACGATTAATTAATATTGTTCATAAATTTTCAAAAAAATTGACCCATAGCTTAAATGAAATATTGAAATTTTGTGTTTTAATAATATTAATAAATGATTTTGGTAATTTCAATGTATTATAATACAATTTATTATTTTAGGCATGGAGAATAGAAATTTTTATAATAGATTTGTTAAATCACATTCTAATCTTTTAACCATAGGTATATGAAATAAGAATACCAAATATATCTTAATAACACCAAAATAATATCCGATTCCCTGAATTAATAGCTAAATTATTACACAATAATTCTCAATCAATTGCCAACATTATCAAATTCATCATCGCCGTCAAACTACAAACCAAAATATAAAAATATTGTTTTTTAAAATGTATAGTTAAAAGCTCTGAATGTAAACTTTTGTAAACATATGTATAATTATTGTACACCCATTGACCAATGCTTCCGAGGGATTTATTTTAATAAACATTTATATATATATATATATATATATATATACGTATATAAATGTTATCTCAAAAATCTTAGATTTTAAAATTAACCTTTCAATATTATATTGTAAGTTATATACTGCTTCAAATTAATTTTGAATATGATTCGCTACTATCATTTTATAAAACAGCCAATAATAATATACAACAAAAGCATTCTCAAAAAGCTATCTAACCCTTTCGGTGTTGTGTATCTTTTTTATATTTATGACTGGATTTTTTGATTTTATGACAGAAAGTTTTAAAATTATTCAAAACTTTTTCAAAATAAAGTGTTTGAAACAAATGTAATTTGTAAGCTTTTTAATTTTAAAAGAAATTCTATACTCGAAAAAATGTCTTGATGAACAAAAAAATTATGTCAAATATAATATTTATCATACAATTATAAATATTAATACCCACAAATATATTTAATCAGTTTTCTAATTACTTTATATTTAAGTATTATTTTGAGTACCTAATTTACATTTATGAAAATTATACATTTAATAGTAAGTTATAAATAATTATAATTTATTATGATAATATTTACAAACCATTCGTCGAATTAAAATATATTATATGAAAAAACTTATGTTATATGATATAATTATTTTAATATCATCAAACAAACGTTAATATTTAGAAGTTAGAATTTATTTGTTAGAAAAATGTTTTTATTCGAATCTAATTTTAATATAAAATACAATATAGTAAAAACAAAATAATAAATCCTATCGTATATGTTTTTGATATAGACTACGGGTTATATTCCCGTAATGTAAGTATTACACAAAAAATTTCTTTAATGTCTCTAAGCATTACTAAAAAGAAAGTTATACAATTAATTTGAAATCCTTACTATATCTGTATTAAATTATATACATATATATTACTATAGACTTTACAACTTATTTCCTATGTGTAGTACTCAAAGTGTAGCCTGAATTATGCATGGTAGTTGTGACAAAGGAGGGTGAGCTGATAATTGGTTATATGACAAAAGCTTAACTAGGACCTTTATAACCATAATAATTCATGAAAGTTTAGTATATAATATTTTAGACATCTATCACATTTTTCTTAAAAATTACTATTTCAAATTTAAATAAATTTTTAGATTTTACGTAATATATTCTTAAAAAAATGAAAATATTTTTACATTTTCTTGGAAAGTTACCTCTACCGTGGCTACAACTAACTGGCGGTGCTTCTAGACATAAAAATTACTAGAAAATAAAGCATTATCTTAAGTACAAAAGCTTAACTAATAACCTAACCTAATATTTTTTTAAATATTAAATTTCTTTTTTATATATTCTCTGAACATATGGTTAGTAAAAGATAAAAACATATAGTTACCATCATAACGATAATCGGTTATTTATTGTATATAATATTCTTATAGAAATTCCAGATTTTAACCTTATTTACTAGAATATGCATTACTAATAATTATTTATCTAACGAACCATATTGAGGAATCTTATGAAAAATTACATAGTGCCACTACGGATCCTTATTTTTAATTTTACTGTTGTTTTAATATCTGTTTCAATATTACGTTTACTACTGTTTTGTCATGTAACGCTTTTATTTTTTGGCGAAGAAAAAGAAAAATATTGTTTCTTATAACTAAGATCATATTTTAATTTGTAAACTAATAACTATTCATTTGAAATTACTTTAATTTGTAAAAATGAAATTAATTGTAATATTCTTATATTTAAGGGTAGTCCTTGCAAATTATAAATCAATAAATCAATATTTTATTATAAACAGAATACTAGTAAGTAGATATGAAATATATATAATTTGTCAGCTGATAATCAATATCCAAATAATAAATAAGTGAGGTATTTGTTTGATTGATACTATATTACTATATTACTATAATAATTAATATTATTAACATGCTTATACTTTCCAATGTTAATTTATGTAATAATGTTATTTTATCTACATACGTTAGTGTTATCGTGGTAAAACAGACACTATAAATGCGGATTTGATTGAATGTTAATTGTTTAATAAACACAATTATAACTATAAAAATAAATATTGTATGGGATATTTAAAATAACTCTGAGTGATAATTATATGATAGAAATTATTGTAAATTTTTATTGATTGTTTTATCAGCCAACACCAAGATGATATTGAGAAAAATGATTCAACATGATAAATTAAGAGCGTTCGGTTATATACAAGAAAATAAATATGATATAACGTCATATTACATTTACATTTTCGTAAAATATTCCGCCAGTGTTATACAATCTTAACAATTCGAGTGTTGATGATGGGGTAAGTACTCGTATTGGTCCTGAATCATATACCTTTATAAATATCGACCGTCTAATATTATACGGCTTCTGACTGGCTGTTGTTTTTGACTTTGACGTTCAATAATAGAATGTTTAACTATAGCCCTATTTTCATTTATGTGATTTTTTTGGTCGTAATAAACAAATCACTTTTTAATTCGATCGAAATGTCGTTTTTATCCATTACCACCACTGTGTTCCATTACAAAATACTGATGAATGTAATATTTTGATTGTTATAATTATGATCATAAACGTATTGTATTATTGATAAAGTATTAATAGTTAAAACTAATTTACACTTATACAAAATCAAAATTATGCAAATTAAAATTATTTTTTAATCTATAAAATATAATATGAGGAAATATCTATTCTTATTTCATTGATATATTTAAGGGAAAATACATTAAGTTATATAATGGCAATAACTTAACTATTCATTACCTAGATTAATAATTGCATCTACCCTATTATTTTGCTAATAAATTCCACGGTTATTCGTGGATATTCTGAAAAAAGATTAAATCTGGTTAATTATTTAATAAGAACGTCAATAAAAATGTATTAAAATCATAAAATGTTTGTTTATTCTAGAAGCACAGTTGTTGTAGACGTATGGTGCTGTAAGTGATTATGAAACAATTGAGTCTTTTTGAAGTATAAACTATAACTTTTGAATATGTTTATACTAATGTTTTAAAACACTGATAGAGTCCAAATAAAAATTTTATTTAACTTTTCATGGAACTTATTTAGTAAGTCATGGTTGACGATTGGACTTGATCACCACAAAACACAAAAACATAAATTGGCTACAAGATCATCAGTTCAATCTGGTAAGATTTTTAACAACTTTTCTGGTTCGGTTCCTACTCAAAATTATTTTCTATTAGCTACCCATAAACTTATTTTCGCGTATCTTACAATAATTCACAATTTAAGTTCTCATTCTATACCTTATACACTGGAATTGATTAATCAATATTTAAATGACAAAACATTCACGTGTGTAAAATCTACCTAGATTAATATATTTTAGAAGTGTTAAATAAATTAGGATATCTAATTGATTAACTTTAATAATTTTTCAGATCTAATGTCTTAATTAACCATTATCGTGTTATGTTTATTGTATAAACTCTTGCTCTATACTGCATATAAAACAGATATATCGTACTGAAAAGGTGAAGGAAAAAGTTTTGTATTAAAATTAATAATTTTGGTGATCTGAATTTCTTAAAATTTAATCTGACCATCCTATACTTTATTATTATTCTATTATTTGTGTATGTCTACTTATTATCATGTACTCTTGTGTAATTGCATAAATTTGATTATTTATAATAAGTAAACCGATATAATTATCATATTAAAAAAAAAAAAAAAAAAAATTTAGTAGTTAAAAATAATTAAAATAAAGTAACAGAAATAAATTTAAATGAATACGAAATAGAGGTAGACGAAAATCAGAGGAAAAAGATAAAAAGATAAATTAACTATACATACAAATACATTAATAAATATATTAGTTATGGGTTTACTTACGTACACGAAAAAATATTAAAAAAATAAGTAATATAAAAATATATTACTTAAAATATATTTGCAAAAATAAGTAATTTGCGGTATTGTTTTTTTCTAAAACCAATTACTTATAAACTTTAATGACATCTTTAAGCTAATTAAAGTAAATACATAGAAATAAAATAAAAGATATTTTTCAAGAAAACGGATGAGTTAAGTGTAAATAAAATAAATAGTTAATCATATACCGCAGTTGACAAGGTGTATTTCATTTTTTTTTTCCGTTATTCATATTGAAAATTCACAAATATCGTATAATATCGGTGAAAAATTAATTGAACCATGTATAGTCGATATATGTTCAGAACTATTTGATAATGAATACGTCTCAAAAAAGAAATATATTTATACTCGTAAGTATATGAATTTTTTATAATGTTAATGATTTTGTGTATAAGTTAACAAATCATTATTTTATACCATCTAGCTGGATGAATCAACAAACATGAGTAATTTAGCAATATTGTTAATTTATGTAAGATATATTTAAAGATATAAAAAAAGAATTTTTATGCACCTTAAAGTTGAAAGCATTTAGTACAGCAGATGAAATATTTTAAACAATGAATAATTATATAATATCCAAAAAAATTGGCTGGGTTATTTATATTGAGATTTTCATAGACAAAAAAAAACACGGAGCGTCTATATGATAGAGATTGAATAGTTTAATATTTTGCGTTAACAGATGAAATCAAAATTCGGCGATTTGAGACATCTATATTGTATCGGAGTAAATCGTAATAGTATTTAACTGTAAGTTGAGAAAGTAAGTGTATATATTTATTAACGTAGTTCACTAAATTGTTGTACGTGATATTACGCATTTCCGTTTTTATTTAAATTTATAATACAATATAAACCTTGGTTTTACAAATTATTTCTAATTTATTATTAACTTCGTCATCGTGATTTTAATTTAACATAGCTGCAGTGTTTGCAATGTAATAATGATGAATGACTTAAAAACAACTTTCAAAAAAATGAATCCTATTGTGTTCATTATTTCATTTTCCGTAGATAGTATCGTTATAGCCACGCGTGGTGGCAAATAATACAAATACTGATTTGTTTGCTCAAAATTCACATCATCAGAAATACTCGCTGTAGTAATATAATCTGATGAAGACACGGCAAAGTTATATTATATATATATATATATATGTATATATGGGTACTTGTCAGTTGTTACAACGACGTACACATTTGCATGCAGCTGTGTGATGCATCCATAAACTCTGAAGTAACCGAGCCAAGTGGGTGCAGGTCGTAAGAACTCCGTCCATCAGAATTTAATAAATTCAAATTCCGGCAAGCAGTGAGTGGTATGCTAATAATATTTTAGATGGATGAGGAAGAGGGTTTTATAATGCATTCAGCAAACTCTGTGTTGGGCGGCGGCAACAGGTGCGGGACGAGACGGAAGCTAGGATATGGGTTTGCAATCGTCGTGTCGACACGCAGTTCGTATAGGGAATATTATTATAATACACCATACGCTATACCTACATAATATGTACAATTCCTAGTCCAATCTTTTTGGTTAATTCGAAGTATATAGTCATGCGAATCGCATCATATCCAAAATTATAGATAAGATATGGTTGACATCCGGGAAAAATCCCTTAAATGCTTATTGAACTGTTAACAATGAATGCATACAACTATGTAAATATAATATATTTTTTGTATTCCCTCGTCGTCGTCCATTGATTGAAAATGTGAGTTGTAGATGGTAAGTAGGTTCCTATTTAAACTCCTAGATTACAGAGCGGACCACGCGGTGACATTAAATTGCCGTTTTCGGATCGGAAGTCGATTGTCGGTTAGGCACGGATTTGTTGATCTACCTGACCTTTATGGAAGGTCGGAAAATAGATGACGTATCGTTCGGGAGATTTACAATAACGACCGACGAATTCACCAGTCAGAGACAGGGGTAATAAGAAAATCGTAACGGAAATTAAATGGCGTATTGCGGTTAGCTATTCAGAGATTTAGGAAAGGCTTCAGTTTTTTCACTGTTCTACATTAAACGATATTACAACGATACGGCTTAATCTACATAATGGATGGTACATGCGGAAGGATTAATCTATTTTTTTTTTTTGTCTCTGCACAAACAATTTAAAAAACACAAATTTGCACATATATTGTGATATTATTATACACAGACAATCGAAAAGTCTATTAATATAATTCGTATTATTCGTAAAATACTGTAGTTGTACAATCCGTGGTAAACAGTGAGATACGAATCATTGTACGCTCATTGTAAACGAAAAAATAAATTAACGGTCTAATGTTAATTTTAACTTTTTTACGATCTAGATAGCTGTTTATTTGTTTATTATGCATATATAAATACAACACAATGCTTATCACTTACAAAAAAAAAATTACCATCACTCAATATTATACTTATATACCTACATACAGACGGATGTATAAGGGCTTGTGAGATAATAGAATGATATAGAATCGTTGATGAACGTTCTACAGTAGTTGTCGGATGTCACAACTCACGATACGATAGGGACGAAGTTGCACATTTACCATTTTATCAGTGACAAGAAATAATAATAATATTAACTTAATTATTACGAGCTGAACTAAGCCATTTAAAGATGTGATGTAGCGTTTACCTACCTACAGGAATTAAATACAATTGTTTCGTGTGGATTATGTTTAATTAACTTCTTCATATACACCCGTTGAAGTGACTTATTACTCAGAAAATTCTATAGGAATTACATTTTTCTAGTTGGATGAGCCACAAATCACTTACCGACTACTATTCCATCAGCTCGAGATTTTTGCCAAATTTCATAAAGTTTTAAACGTTCAAGTGAAATATCTTATTAACCAGAATTTTTAGCAAATATTATTAGTCCCTAATATACCAACTAATAATCGATTAAACAAATTTAAAATTAAAATTAGTTTAATTATAATTTAATTGATTATTTATGAAAGGAGTTTAGTTCAAAAACTTCGAGGAAATTAAAAATAACTCTTTTTTGCATATAATTTTATTTGAAAAAAGATTGTAAAGAATATTTAAAAAATATTTTCATACTATTAAAATTTTTGAATATCAATTATTTAATTAACAGTAGCAACGATTTAATTTAAAGAATTAAACTCTTTTCATAAACAAATTACTTGCTTATTTCTTTTCATAAATATACAATTATTAATCCATAAACGGTATAGTTTGTGAAATTAAACGATGATAACCAAAAATACTTAACCAATATATTTTTTTATAATTTTTAAATGAAATGTATAAATCATTAAAAGCAACTTTTTTTCTGACTTTAATTTAATCTGATTTAATTGTAATAATTGCTTAATATTTTAATCACCGTAATAAAATTACTGCCATATCAACGTATTTGACTTATTTCAAAAGTAAAAATTTGTCTTTAGCCACAGAAAATATTAATTAAAAAAAAATATTTTTGAAATAATTAACTTATTAATTTTCATAAGCAAACTATTCAACTATAACATTGTTCATGTTAAGATATTTTGTGTTACAAGAATTGTTGAATGTTTATTTAAAAAAATATTCGTTAAAGTGAACTTTTTATGCAATGATCATAACATTAGTATCCATTAGATAATAATGATTATTGGTGATGGTAGTGGCGTCACGGTTGATAAACATGAACAAGACAATTAATACGCTATATGTATGTTTACGCTTGTCAGTCGTCACTGTCCATCTGATGATGGGCATGTTGATTGTTCCGTCGAACGCCATACTCGCAGTTAGTTATAACTCATCACTCAATAGTCTATCGATTAATATATTTTAGATATGAAATCGTACATTTTGGAATAGTGGTGCGCGCTATCTATAATGAAGTATGGACTTCTAAGTATATTTTACTCATATTTACATACGTAAATAACTTTATGCGTGAAAAAAAAATCAAACAACTATTATTAATTTGGACATGTAATTTATTGTATACCGTATTACATATTTTCAGTTTCGATATCAACATATTTTTGTATTTTTGTTTTTTGTTATGATATGATCAGTAAAGTAGACAATTCTTATGTTTGGAAGGATATACAATCATGTCCACAAACACACACACACACACACACACATAGATTATACGTATATAATATATTGTCGTGTTTTGTATTACAAAGTTTGTAGTAGTAGGTACCTATAAGAAAAAATTACCTTACAAATCGTTTACGATCGAAGTAATTTTTGACATTGTGTTACAAATATAATATAAAACATATTTCCATACGTGATCAACGCAGACTGTCGAGAAAAGTAGATACAGTAAATAATATATATATATATATATATAATATCATGGCTCGTACATATTTTCACACACGATTCTGCAATTGTCCTATACTGGGTGATCTATTTAATACAGGACAACAATATTTAAAAGAAAAAGAAGAAACTTTAAATTTCTTTTACATAATTAAAAATCATTGGTTGTTACAAACAACTTTTTTGTAAAATACCTTTTTATCGTCGTTATAATTTTCGAAGTTTTTTACTTATTTAATTTTATATTCTAAAAATAGAATATGACTAAAATTAATTATATTTATAAAAATCAAATTTTAAAAATTAGATTAATAATTATAATATATTATCAAGTATTTAAAACTTAAAGTTTAGAGTAGTGAACTAACCAGCATCGGATAGGCAAGGTTTTGTACAGCTACTGTATGGTTTAATAATTTTAGTCAATTATATTTTGATATTTAATAATAGTTTTTCTAATTTATCATTATCATAAAAAAAATTAATTTGGATCAAATATTTAAACCAGCCTATAATTTGAGCGACCCACTAAAATTTTCTTTGTTGTTTGCTGACCCAATCTAGATCTAGAACCAATATTTTGTGTGATATTCCAGTATTACTCCATATCGTTCATCCATAACCTTTAAACATCTATACAGTTATAACTTTTAAGCTACTCGCCCAAAATTATTTTTTTTTATAGATTTTAGTCATCTATATTAAAATACTTCAAAAATATTCTACATTAGAATAAAATTGAAAAATAAAAAAATCATATTATCGTTAAATAGTTAAAATATATTTATTTTTTATGACTTAAAATAATGTAAATAAAAAAATGAGTGTCTTATATTATATGAAACACCCAGTATACAGAATACATCAATATAATTTAGAAATATACATAGCGGCAGTATACAATAATATTCATCCGGAGCTTGTATGACATAATATTTCCTCGCTAGCTTGTATTGACTATAAAGTGTGAAAATATAAACAAATAGAATATATATAAGATCAGTCATTATGTACATACACATTACACAATACAATATTATATATTCTAAGAACAGCGATTTAGATTATTACAGCTATTTTTTTTTTTATTATTATTACCTATCGGTAGTATATACCTTACTTATAAGAATAGTATTATATTTATATTAAACCCATTAATGAACTATATACAGACTATACAGTGTGATTATTTTAACAGTTAACATAATAGTATTAAGTTGGTTAATATTAGATATAAAATTATGAATTGATACTATCGTTTAAAAAAGTGAAAACTTAAAATAAGATAGCGATAAGAAAATTGAAATAATATTTTTTTTTCAAAAATGTGATTTTGTAATAATTATATACGTAAATTATTAAGAAAAAAATATTTGAGATAAAAAGTCTTAACTGTAAAGATTTTCACCTTTATTTAGTTTAGATTCATTAATATTTTTATTGATTTTTCACTAGTTATAATAATAAAATACTTATGTTTATATTTATATTAATATATAATAATATATGGTCTCATTATTGTAAGTAGACTATAAAAAATAATTTAAATTTCTGATTTTCTAATCAAAATAATTAAACATGTACAAGATCATCGTTAAGGTAATGAACTGCTATACGTATATAAAATTGCATTAATTACATTATCATTGAAAATACATTTTAAAATGTTACCTAAGCATAGTATATATATATATATTATATAATAATGCTGCACATATTTTAAAATAAAAACACGGTTCGAAAGAAAACGAATTATTGTATACATCGATCATCTTATAATATTTCATAAATGTAAAAAAAAACTTTTTTATACTAAATCTATTGAAATAAAAAAAAAAAAAAAAATACAAGATTAATTTCGAACTGTAAAAATAATTAGAATTTTTAAAAATATGATAGAATTTTACGATAAAAACTATAAGGCCCGAGACTATTATCAAAATTTAACTGCAGACAATACACCGCTTCAATAATCGCATTAATAAAGTAATAACTAAATAATTATATAGTTCGATAAATTTAATTGAAATTCATTCAAACTTTCATTGTTTATCGTTCTATTACAGAGTTTGAAAACAACATTTAATTACCTATACAACGTTCATTGACTTTCAGTCGAAAGTTTACTCGAACATTTTCTCAATTTTACTTATTTAATTTTCACTTGCATACCGTTTCGGGTATGCGGACACATTTAAAAATCTCTCCTGTAATTTGGAGAGAAAATAATAATAATTGGTCTAGAGCAAATACAATACATACATATATACCAATCACACAACAGCTGGCATAAAAATTCTTTGTCATTTAACCTTTAAAACTTTACCACAATAATCACATTGTTAAAATGTATAAAACATGTGTATATAGAAAACTAAATAAAAATACTTGCCATTTTGTTTTGTATGCGGACAGCCATGGGGTAGAGGAAAAAGTTTTTACATAATTTAGAGAGAGGACAAAGTAACGGGAGCCCGAGAGACCGTGACGTTTGAATTATGCTTCGTGAGACCCCTACAATAATAATTCGCTGAAAAAATCGGTGTTGTTCGTTACACTCAGCTGGGTTATTTTTATCATAAAATACTGTCAACTTATGAGAGAAACCGAGTGAGATAAATATGTTATCAAAATTATTATGGGCAATGTCTTGAATATAATAACAATCATATAACAGTAATATATGTATATAAAAAAAAACCATTTGTGCCGAATATTCTGTATGAAGAACGTTGTAAAATTCTACACACGGACAGATACTAAAACACTATTCGTATTACCACTAAGAGCGTGAGTATTAAGGACATATCAAGGCCAGTTTTATATGAAAAGATTTATACCAACATTCATCAAACTACGTTAAAAATATAAAAAATATTTTAATTTTTCATTTATTATAATATAAATTATTCTAATCAGAATATATAATAAATATAATAAAATATAATTGTGATTATTACACTACCAATTAATTATAAACTTAAAAATATATAATACGAGTGATGTATACCTAATTCAATTATATTAAAACTGTATTTTATACGTAAGATAGGTGTCTATTAAATAATATTGTAGATTAGTGCCTTAAGGATACTATAGGGTGCATCTAGTTGATTTTACAGTTCAAATTATGAATTAAATGGGCATTAGCCCAATCGCTTAGCTATCTATTAATATAATATATATAGAGTGATTGGTCTAATACGATCATATCAATTTTTTTCTCACTGATAACGAATTGATTCAAATCATAGATTTTAAAATTGTAAATACAACTTATTACTTTAGGACTGTGTCTTCAATTATTCAAATTTGTTTATGCTATTCAAAAGTGTAATATATAAAAAAAAAATAGTAGTGATACAAACTTCTTTTTTTTTTTTTTGTTTAAATAAAAACCAACATTTTTTACTAATAATTACCAAGCAGATTATTTTGTGAAAATTTTAATGCATCTAAATTAGAATTTTAACGAGTATAGTCTTTGAGTTGTTAATATTATATGTATATTCTAGAGATAATAGTCCTTAAAAATTGTTTAAAAAAAAAATTAAATATAATATGTAATACCTATTAATTATTCTAGTATTTATTATTTATTATATTCCGACATTTTTAAAAATTATGAAGTGTTGATACGAGATTAATATTAATTCCTAGAGTTTTCAAATCATTATTGCTACTATATATTTTAAATCCATTATCATAGATCTATTAGTCTTAGAGTATAAAATCAAAAAAAACTCAAAAAATATTCATTTTTTAAATTTTGATTTAGATATATAAATATATGAGTATATTAAATTATACGAGTACATTGAATATTTTCGTTAAATGTTTCTGTTTGGCATATTGCGGCTTGTTACTATAATATTGTATAGTAAGTCATCCAACAACACTATATGGATTTACTAATATTCTACTGAACTAACCAGAACTTAGGTCGTCCCCGAACGTAATTTTCTTTCTTTGTATACAGATCTAATATATATTTGTGGCCCAAATCTTGTTAGACGTTATTTTATATCGATAATGTCTATAAACCGATAATAAAAACCTTATTACACTGTATGTATAGTGTCTTAACGTACTATATTTATATACAGAGTTATTTAAAACAAAGTATATTACTCATCGGCTTATTCAATTTTAATGTTTTCAAACAGTTTTAACTATGAAGTTTTGGGTAGGTACTTATAATCCACTTTTCTTATCAAAATATTAAATTTAAATTCTGAGCAAAGCAGAGAATGTATTGCTTTCACAGTAATTTTTTTTTCCTACTTTCATCACCTTTTGAAGTATTAAAAATTTTTCGATTCTAATCCTAAGTTTTATGGGTGGTTTATTAAATTGAATCTAGTTTGTACTTGGAGGGGTCATACTTAACATACAGTCTTGAAAAGAATATTTTAAAAAAAATCACAATATTTTTTGAAATAATTACGAAAAAAGTATTAATATTTAACAAAATAAATTTGGTTATTTTGTTGTATTTTAAAAATAAATGAGAGTAAATATTTGAAATTCTCATAAAATATTTGTATTATCATTTTCTATTCATTATATTATTATGATATAATTTTCAAGATATTGGATCTTTTTAAACTGATTATAAAAATTTGAAATTCGAAATTTTTGTTTCCACAAATGGCGATAAAAATTTACTCATAGCGTCAAAATTCTTAAAAATTAATACGTAAGTACAATTTTTTTTGTTTGGACTTGAAGTTAAAATTTTAATAAAATTTCTCAAAATTATGATAATTTACAAGATATATTAAAAATGTAATGACATTTTCAATTCTTATTAAATATAACATTTCTAATAAGTAATTTATATTAAATGCAAAAAAGATTAAAAAATATAAAATCGTATTTATTTATTAAATACAATTAAAGTTAAAATTTGGAAAAAATCACATATTTTAATGATGAATTACGATATTAATTATTTGCTACTTAATTATAATTCAAATATATTATTCATCAAAACTTTTACGTTCACTAACGTAATAATATACCATTTACAGTGATCCACTCGACATTTATACTGTATGCAATTGACTTACTTATTATTTTGTTTGTTTTATTTTTAAATTATAATATTGTATTATTTTTTTTTTTTATTTATTCATTTTTTGTTTTGTACTTTAATATCAATTAGTTTTTAAGATGATAATATTTTGTTTTGAAATTAAAAATTCCTAAATTATACATACATACTTAAAATGGTAATAAACAATTTTACTTTTAATCTTTAAAAAAATAAGAATAATTAGGGTTATACATTTTAAATAAGTTGCCTATTTAATTGCTTTATGTGTTTTAACTAACATAAAAATATAGGCATTTTACTCAAATAAAAATGCATCAATTAATTTGTACATTCACTACAATTTCCATAATTTTATATTCATGTATAAAATAATTTTGGCTCCAATATAAATAAGTATTATAGAGTAAATTACGTCGATTCTTTAGCAACTCTATAAAATAATAATGATAATTTGTTTACCATCTAGACAACGTTCACTTTGATTAATTGTAGAATATTATCACGTAGAATAAAGAAGTGACGATTGTGACGAACAATAAATTCTATTTCACTAACATTTACTAACTGAACATTGTATAGACACCATTCATTAATGTGTTAAATATCCATAGTGATTACACATCATATAGTTCTATAACTTTGTTAAATCTACTTATATACTTTGAATTAGGTTTCTGTCTTGAAATACTTACTATACAGATGTAATTTTGATAAAATTGATTACCCTTTCAGAAACGTTTGTAGTTTACCTATCATTTTAACGGCAATATTTAAAAGAATGACTACTTCCGATTAAGCCCACAATAATTGTATCTATAATTTATGTACCTATATTCAATATTTATTATCAGAATTTAAGACGACAGATTGATTTAGTTAGATATTTCTTCTTTGTTGAATTGATATATCTTGCAAGAAATGCTTTTGATTAATATTATATTAAGTATAATTTATGAGTAACCACATTAATAAACGTCTCTTGAATAATATTTTTAACGAAATACAAGTAGGTAGCCGATTACATATTAACCATGCATTTATTATTACATAGTTCGGAATTTTTCTTAAAAATAATTTAAATATTAAGTGTTCATACATGTTTAATTTAATTATAGTTTACACGATGTATATTTAAAAAATATCTCTAATCAAATGTTATATTCTTATACTTGGAAATATTTAATTTAATTTTACTTGCATAAATAATACATTTCTTTTTTTCTTAAAATATTTTTATTAATTGAATTTAACATAATCAACAAAAATAATTTTGTTTTTTAAGTAATATTTTTATAAATTCAATGTAAGCAAATATTTGTTTCATTATAAATGTGTAGTCTACAGAATGATGTGTATACTGTTACGAGCAATTAACATCGAGACAGATTTAAATTCGTCTTTTTTGTACAATGATAAATTATGTCTGGAGTTTCATTTCCATTGCATTGTCGTTAATCCTTTGTATTTTTGTTTTGAATACCTAGCTACTACATAACTTCTAATTTTCATTTTTTTTTTTTTTTTTTTGTTTTAAATATTTCTTTAAGCAACAATGTCCTTTTGGTTAGAGTAAAATATACACCTCATATAATTCAAAAAAGAATAATTACTGTAGATATTTGAAATTTTCAATAAATATACATACTAGTATTTTATAGATATAATAAAAATGTTTGTATTTTGAGTTTTTTATAGATTTTTATTTTATTTTTTTAAATTTTGATTCTATATTTATTGATAAAAAAAAATTTCTTAGTCAAAAATATTATCATAATATAATATATAATACATTCATATTAAAGTTATATTTATAAAAAAAAATATTTTATAAATGATTAATTTCTAAGAGGTTCTTAAGCTAATATTTTAATAGCTATATATTTATTTACACTAATCGTAATTTATACTATACTATTTTAATACTAGTACCATTCCAAAAACGTAAATTATTATCACCCACAAATTTAGACAAACTATTGTTGCTATAACCTTTTTATATCTAAACCAAATTAAAAGCACATTTAAATACCTAATTTTTATCTTTTTTTATATATACAGGTTTATTAAAACCAATAACATGTTTGATAGTTCGTATGATTCAATTTTATCTAGTTTAAACTTTTGAAGGTACCTGTTATTATAAACATTTATCTTTTATGAATTTAGCATATAATATTATTAGTTTCGTATTAACAAAAATTGCCGCTAAGGGCAATATTAAATTTGCCAACCCTCATACCCCTACAAAAAAAAAAAAAAAAAATTGATTATTAATATTACTAATATTACACAATAATTGTTTCTTTATTTTCTGTACTTACACAAGATTGAAATTAGTTGTAAGTAGTAAATAGTTACATCAGTATAAAATATTACTCAATAATAACAAATATATATTTTTAACTATAATATTTTTTTAAATAACAAAATAACTTGATAAATAAAAATATTTGATAGGTACATTAAGAATTTTCATATTTTTTTTTAAACTTTTCTGCGAGACTGTTTTAATACAAACGATTTAATAATATCATCGTAATAAATTGTTTTGGTTATAGATGTCTCTATGTTTAATACAGCAGTTCAATCTTTCTGATGACATGGTTAATTCTAAATATATTTTAATTCTCCATAGAGTAGAAAATGATTTTTCCGTTGAACAATAAGAAGTACATAGAAACATTCACAGAGCAACATAAATATATGGAAAAATAGCTTCCATGTTTTTTCCTTGAAACATTTACTCATATTAATTATATTTTTAGAGGACCGTATTATTATAGATGATGATTAATTAAATTAATAATTAAACATTAAGTGAGCAAATAACACAGGTCACAACACTCGTTGTTCGTAAATCGTGTTTTGATTTTTGTTATTGATATTATAATAGCCACAGTGTAATCGTCAATCGGCAGTCGTAGCTCCATGCATCATTGCAATATTATCACTGTATATTTTTCGTTTTCAGTATTTTTCTCATATTTTTACAAATTATATGTTTACAACATCAATATGCCCAAAGCATTTTATTGACATGTGACTTGATAACGAATAAAAACTTTTATCTTAATCTATGTTACATTCAAATTCTATTTTGGTGTTATTTTATTATTGTAATTATGTTTTTATTTAACTAATTATATATTATTATTTATTATATTTTAAACTATATTTTTTGTATTATTATACTCGTTAGGTAAAGTTATTATAAACTACAAATAAATTTTACATTTTTGATTATTTCAATATTTTTCCACCTCAAATTTAATTTTAATACTGCTGCCAGGGGTAACTGCCACTCCGAACTCTACCTTAAATACGGGTCTGAATATTACACGTGACTACCATCATAACACAGTTTAATGTGTCTCATTTCCTCTAACTGAATACATTTTATCGATTTCGGTACTTATTACATTTGCTTGTATCGTCTGATTATGAACTAATATGAATTAATCTGCGTAAATTTTTATTAATTTTGCTCCTTGGTGTATTTTTTTATCATAAATAAATGTGTATATTATAATATACATAATAATTATGTATATTGTATTTCAACATATTTGTTTTGATAGCAACTGCAATAATTGTGTTTAATTTTTATTAAATTAATTTTTGTACAAACTATTATATATGTTTTTTTTAGCTATTTTAATTTTTGATATGTTTTAACAAAAATCTAATTAATAAACAGTTCTTAATGAATTTTACAATTTTTAAATAGTTACAATTCAAGGACGGAAATAAGATAATTGAGTTATACATTCTATGAGGAGATACTATCTGTAAGTGTAAAACACGCGCGGGTGCGTGATTATTCGTTTAAAGACATTTCTCATAATTAGGTACTGAAAAACTCTTGAATTTTCAGTTTTTTTGTTTTACTTTGGAAGGAAGAGAGACTCAATGCACCTGTGGCTTTAGAAGTTAACAATGTTCTACATTCAATTATTAAGTGTTAATGATAAGTCTTAAAAATATTATTAAAGTTTTATTTATTTCGTTAAGTAGAGCTTCTCGCTCCTGTTGCTTTATATTGATATGATAATCTAGATTGTACGCCATATTTAAAAATATGTCCTGAAGACCTCGAGGGCTTAATAAAACAGTGGTATCGGTTTAAATTGTTATTATTTTGAATAAATTATATGCATAAAGGTAGTACTTAGTTCTTAGAGGCGGACTGGCCTGGCGGGAAAGCGTTACAAGAACAGATTAAATTGCCTGATAATATTTTAGGAATTAAATGAAATACATGAGAATATAATATATATAATGTTTAAAAAAAATATAAAGATTATATGCTCATGTGATTTTAATTATTATAATAATCGATAATTTAATAGTATTATGAAGTGATCAAATGTATTCTCGATAAGTTAGTTTATATTTCGTTTAAAAAATGTATGCGATATATGAAATATATAATAGATATATATGAGTGAATAGCCTATACCTACAGAAATTTATTTATGAACTATGATTATTATTTTTATACTCTTAATAACTAATAACAATGGCACCACACACAGGTGCTGATGCTCTCTTACTCTTATCACGGACAGCAAAAACAATATTTTAACAATATAATGTAATCCCGTATTATTTTATTTTATTTCATAGATTCTCAACCTTTTCTAGTCCATGGACCCTTTTAAAGTACAAAATATTATCACGGATCCCCCCATCAAAAAAAAAAAAAAAAATGTATTTATAATCAAATAAATGCGAGCAAGACATTACGTATTATTGTTATCATAAAAATGCTATCGAAACAAATTTATTTCTGGGCGGACCCCCGAGTAACCATATACGGACCCCCGGTTATAATAAAAACATAGGTTATAAGAACCTATGTTTTATTTGTTTGCATTAAATGAAACTATAATATTATAGGCAAAATCGGGAAAACTAGTGATGTTATATATCAAAAAAAAAAAAAAAAAACAACCAAATAATTTAAAAAAATTAATTAAAACTCAATTAATTTTAATGTAAGTAGTAGATTAAAACGTATAGGTACATTTAAATATATGTTATATATGTAATATGTATATTTATATCTGTATTAAATGTTGAACATAATTTTTTAAATAATAAAGGTTTTTTTATTGTTATTATATTTTTTACATACTTATGACTAAATTATTTTCCTCTGTCAACTTTTGGCCCGGCAAAAAAAAAATTCTCAGCCTGAAATATTGACCCAGTCCGCCTCTGGGTAGTAGAGTAAACAATGCCCGAATAAATTAAATTCCAATGTTCAACATCGGTCTAAAATCCATTTGAATACTCCCCTAATCTTTTCTGTTTTATATATATATATATATTTTTACTATGTAATCAGAAACTCCTATCTAATTTGTAATTAAATCAGACTTGTTATGGCCTTTCCAAATTTTTGACATAACACACATATTATAATAAATACAAATATTTTATTTATTTTGGTAATATTTGAAAGTGATCGATTCTAATTATTTATGCATGACAAAAACTCGTTTTTGTATGCCAATTTTTATCAAAAAATTAAAAGCTTCTACGTATTAACTTACTTTTATTTTTCTAACATAGGTACCTTATTGTATGACTATTGGCTATTATTCTTGATCGTCTATTCCAAATTTTGTTACCATATTTAACAATACCAGTTTTTTTTTATTTTACAAACGATTTCTATATTTTTATCTACTTGTCTATAATATTTATCCAAACCGTACTTGCACATATTATATTTAATAATAAAAAATGCTAACTATAAAACAGTATGAATACGTTTATATATAGTATAAATAGGCAATTATAATATCTTAAAATTAATCTAAATATTTTTAAAATTGCATTTCGTGCTGTAAAATTAATTTTTTTATTTATTATAATTAACATTTATCAACATATCATATTTTACAATAAGTTAATTTACAATTATTAAATAAATACGTTATAGATATACGAAATGTGTGTCTTATAGAGTGGGAATTATGTTAAGTGGGATTTTGTTTAATAAATAAGTTATAACAATTAGGTAAAAAGGGATTATGATTTATGGATAGATTTTAATTCTTCAAGGAATTTGGTGATGTGAAGTGGTTGATCAGGTGAATTTGTATTAGCTTTGGTTTTGACGTAAGACAGTTTTTTTTTTAGATTTGAAGTGGGAATTGCGTTTCCGTTTTTTCGATGTGTGGATGGCATGCCATATATTAAAATGAGATGATTTTTAAATTTGTTTTTTGGTCTATTGACTTTATGTGGCTTAATATGTCATCAGGTTTTGCATTCTCTATAGTTGGTTGTGTGATATTTTCATTGTAGTTTTTACATTTTGTGAGTACCTCTCGCTTTTAGAGCAGTTGTTAACGGCGTATTTTGATCTGTATTTCACGCAACGCGGATAGTGATGAAAATAATTTTGCATGTATTCCGCTTTTAACCGGAGAAAAAAAAATATAATTATAAATTTTTAATATTTTTGATACCACGTTATATGAAAACAATTTATGTGGAATCTCTAAGTATTACAATTTCAAGAACTTTGACCCAATGAATAATTTTTTATCAATTTGTATAGAAAAAAAAATAAAATAAAAACAACAAATTTATAGATAAATTAAAATTATTTAAATTATTTTGAAAATTTTATCACGTGTTTAAAATAATATTATAAACCTTTAATGAAAAATTTAAATATCTACTAATATTTTTTTGGTAGTGTAATAAAATATCAAAAATGTTTGAGGAGAAATAATTATTTTATTAGTTATTATAAATATAATAATAAAAAGTTATAAGTTATAATAAATAATCAGTGCCATAAAACTTTGAACATAAAAAATTAATTTGGCTTTTTTGTAGGATATGTATACATATATATATATATTGGTAAACTTTTAAAGAATTAGTTTTTAAAATCATAATAGTATATAAAAAAAGATTTTTTTTGTGAATTTATAATTACAAAAATATTTGTACATTTTTGAGATTTTTATCTTAACAATTTGGCTCTAATTGTTTTAGAATACTGTTCTTAGAAAAATAATGAATGTCTACTCTTTATATTCAATTACATGTTAAGGTACATCAAAATCTTTCAACGAAAACGGTGACAGAAGAAGTCATGATTCTATAAATGCTTTCATAGTCGTCTTTAAATCTACCATAACTCACTCGTCATTAATATATCCACCCAATAACTATACCGGGTAATCCTAGGTATTGTCTAAGAAGAGACTAAATCCTTAACTTATTAAAAATTTAAAAACAACAAGAAATAGATAACTAAATAACTTTTAGTCAAGTGTCACTAATTTCCAACATCTTACTCAAATAATTTTTCTTCTAATTTACTTTGATCATTGTATTATAATATATTTATTGTATTATAAAGTACACATTATAATATATACCTTAATATAAAATAAGTTACTATGAGCGTATAAATGTTGGCGTGATTAAATATTTATATGAATAATTCATTAAAATATTTTAAATATTTTGGTGTCATTCAAAAATTATTAAACGTGGATTTTGAAACAAATGGACTAATAAATCTAAGCTAGGCATTTAAAATATTCAACATTTACTTATTTTTATTTTATATTAGTATTGAAAAAGTATTTATGCATGGCCAAAAATATTGAAAATGTAATACAAGATTCCGTATAAGTTGTTTTTATTGTGTAACATGTAACACGTTAAATTATATGATATAAATAATGAAGTACGCACTATTATTTAAATTATAGATAAAAATGTTGACAAAACTAACTTAATTTAACGAAATTGAATAATTTTTAAATAAAAAATCACGGTTTTTAGATTGAAATTATTATTTCATTTTAGTCTCATAAATTACGGATACAAACAACGAAAATGTCATGTTTGTCAGTTATTTATTATAACATTATTAAATATTTATTGTATTCTTATAACATATTGTATTTTTAGTGTAAAAAAACAACATTTTAGCATAGACGATATGATCAATCAAAAATGATAATTAGAAAATATGATTATAAAAAATTATACATTGAAATTAAATTACCATAATATGTTGTATTTGATAAAATATCTGTAAACGTGTATATTTATATATATATATATAAATATTTATATATATTATACCAACTTACGAATAACTGTCGTGAAAATGCATAATATTAAACGTCCTATACAAGTAAATAAGTGGTAAGAACTTAGACTTATAACAAAATATAAACAAGTTTTATCACGAATCGCATGTTATTACTATACTCATGACCTCGTAGAATCTTATATCACCGTTCATCTGTATAATATTTATAGAGTTTGCTATCTTGCATAGTAATTGGTTTTGTTTACTGTGTCCAAAGTTGAGTAAGTACGAAAATTATTCATTTTATTATAGTAGGTAAATATACAATATACGATGTTCGTGTTGGTATATTAATTTCTTGAAAATCATTATGGATCTGTTCAAATTCCATACTCTAAGTGGATCAATAAATTTATTGGTTTTACGACAGTGGTGTGGTTTTTTTTAGTTATTTATGAGATACCACAACTTTTGAGGTAGAAAAATATGCTCCAAAAGTTTCATGTCGTAACTTTTTTTATCGGAAATTTTATCTAGATGGCACTTAAAACATGTTTTTATTGTTATTTTTTATAAAGTAAGGTACTATTATCAATGAATTTTGAAAATTGTAAAATTTATCGCATTGGTACATATTCATTAAAAACTTAATACTTAGTTGATTATTTATAATTATACAATTAAATAACATATTTTCATAAGCTATCTTAAAATTAAATAGTTTTTTTAATAGTTTTATTATTTTTAGATTTTTTTAACAAATTTAACTACTTAATCTTTAAATTTATATTCACACTTTTTTCAGATAGCCAACATTTTTGTTATAATTTCTGATTTTTTTAATCTCTGTAGCTTGATTCTCGTATGAATATAAATTTATGTGAATTATGTGTTAATTATGATCCTTTAATTATCAACTGGATTCATATAAATATCAGAAACTAGTCTTCAATTTAAAAATCGAAGCTTATTTTTTTATCAAATCGAAAGGTGACGTCAAATACAAGAAAAACCACACATCGTTATAAAATCAATACATTCATCGTTTCGTTAAAAATCTAAAATATGCTTATAGATTTGAAATCAATAATAAGGCTGTAGTTTTATCTTACGGAGTTCATATTATCACCAGAATTTGTACCGATTATCACGTATCTGTAGAGTTTATGGATGGTGAGCAACGCACTGTTGTAAGTACCCACATAATTGTGTCGATAAAATGTATTAAGTGTTATACTACTACACAGACAAACATGATTAGAAATACTCTCATTGTTTTCTGTTCACAGCGGTAAATGTGACCATCGTAGTAACTGTCACGTACATGTATCTATCCAAAATCGACTATTTGAATATCGGATGTTATTAGTTCATATTATTCATAATAAAACAGCTCTCTCTCTCTCTCTCTTTCTAGTACGTTGTCATATCTATCATACGGTTTTTAGTATTTACAGGTACATTAAATCCCTATGGTACCTTATCCGATTTATTCTTATTAGATATCATTAAATTACATCGTATTGGTATTTATTTTAACGTAAATAAGTATAGGCTTATCAGAGCTTTATACTTATATAGACTGCACATTAGATAATATAATAACAATAGAGCACAGTTAATTCATCAACAAATATTTACTATATAAATATAAACATCAACAAATCCTTCGTTACATTTAACACGTCGCCGCATTTCTGCAGTGTATACCTGATATTACAGTAATTTATAACAATATAATAATATACTATAACACACGTATATAATATATTTTATACATAAATGTACGAGTATAATATCAGATTCAACACAAGTTGCGTTAATGTATAATAATGTGTGTGTGTGTGGGTTTGTGAGTATTTGATGGTCGAGGGGGGAAACGAGCAAGAACTGTTTCTAAATTATGACATTTCAGTATTCGTATTCGAATTAGTGATTAGTGATCCGCTTGAATTAATTTCACATTTTCGTACGCCTAATAGAAAATATCGATCTGGACATGTCTGTTGTTCACACCTCTGTGTCTCGGGAAATCGTCAATTCAAGTAATACGCGCAGATGCCTAATGCAAATGATGGGTTTATATGCATGGAAACCGCTGAGTGGATGCAATCTGCAGGATTGCAGAAAATGCGCGTATAATATGTGAACCACAGAATATTATTACTTTGTAAATTATTTTACTTTTGTAGAATTAAATACTTTTTAGATTTAATTACAAATCGAATTTTGCAGCGGTAATACATATTGGTAAATTATTTTATTTTTATTTTTTTAAATTCAATCGTTCTATAATTTTTGTTATGTTTTTCATTAATTTAATTATTTTTTTTTATATTTTTTATTAACTATTCGTTGTCGATCAATATTGGCATCGTCACATAATTTCTTTAAATTTTAAACATAAAATTATATTGTTACATAAAAATGTACAGTTTTAATGAATGATATCTAAATGTTTATTTTTATTAAAAATATAATAATAAATACATTCCAAATAATAATTATTATCATATCTTTCTAATAAAATCTTATATAAGTATACTGAAATACATAATATATGATCTATAAAAATTACCTACATATAGTTAAACACTTTGTAGTATAATATAGTTTTTTTTTTTTTAAATATTAACTAATTTTTATACTCAATATGTGTTTTTTTTATGTATAATGTTAACTAATGTTAACTTAAATGTTATTTATTTATTCAGCTATTTTAAGTATTAACACTAAAATTCAATTTTTATTCCTATACAGTTCTTGTAAACATGCAATATGACGTAAATTTAATATATTTACATCAAAAATATAATAGGTATATTATAATAATTTATTGATATCAATTAAAATAAACTACAGGCTTAAAAACTGACGTTAAAATATAACGATTGGAAATAAGTTGCATTCTTCTATAGTCACTCTTATAATTATGGACACATATTTCAATTAAAAACGATTTATTACTGATAATACCTCGATACATTTTTTTAGTGTTATATAATAAAACATTTATTTTTATTATTATTTTTTATTGTGATTAATGAATTCGCAGGATTTACTAAATTAGGTACCTATACAAGACCGATTGTTTAATAAATTACAAACATAATATAAACACAATTTGTATGTATTAAAAATGAATCAATAAAAAAAATTAAACAAGCTAATAGATATAAAATAAAAATGGAGTTTTATAAACAATATTCAAGTATTTTTCATTATTAAAACTTTGAAAAAATGGTTTTCAAGCATGGGTGATGAAATTAGAAAAGGTACTTATTATGTTTTATTTCAATACCAAATAACAAACGATTATTAAATTACATATTGTGTTAAGTAGTAATAAGTCAAGTTAAATATACATAAACTATTATTATTTTTATGAATAAGAAAAAAAAAAAATTCAAAATAACTTACAATAGTTATTAATATACTTATAGCTACTTAAGTCAAGTTATTATACTGATAAACTTGGAAGAGAGTATTGGTTTTGATTTTTAAAGTGTTAACAATTTACCGAAATATAAATTTAATTCTGGTGATTTGAACTAGGTCAATGGAACTATATATAGTCCTTTAAAAAATTATTTATCATATTAATATTATATCATTTAAAATGTTGTCAACATTGATATCATATCATTATTTACAATCAATTTATGTTCTTGTATATGAATTAAATTCTGTTTAAGTACACAATATGCAATGATTACAGTATAATGTCATACAGCGAATGAAAATAGAGGAGACATATTTTAATAATTTAAGTTAAATATAAAACATACATTTTGTAAACTATGAAATTTAATTCAATAAACAATCACACCAATGTCATATTACGTTAAATAATAGAGTAAAATTAATAATGTAATAGATGGAAATTAAAATTTAAATAAATTTATTATTTAAAAATTATTTTTTTTTTTTTTTTTGAGATATTTTGAAATTTTAATATTCCAAATAATTCTAATAATTTATTTTTTAGAATAAATATTAATTTGAGTATTTTTTTTTATTTAAGAATTAAATTTACTATTTTTTTTATTTTTTTGTTTTACATTTAAAGGATGGTTTTACACTTATACAATTTTATAAACATTGATACACGATCATTATGTATGATAGTGTGAAGTATTAAAAAATAAATCTACCCAGTCGACAAAACCCTTTTATTTTCATCATCAGAAATTTTCATTCGACAGGCGTGTGCACAATTCAAAAGCAATCGAGAAATTCCGCTTGAGTAACCTCTCCTGTTTGTTTCATTTACTGTGGAAAACTGGCTTATAACTTATATAATATAAAGATTAGAACTTTTTGTTGAAGAAAAGAAATATCAGTCCTCTTGTTTTTAAAATAATATTTTTTATACATATTGAAGATAAAACATACTCCTATTATTAAAATAAAAATAATGAATATAATTAAAAAAAAAAAAAAAAATAGAACACATTTAATAATTACTATAATTTATACAAAAAATGACAGAATAATAATAAATTGTTACTTTTTTTATATTTTTTAAAGTAGTGAAGAAAACGCTTAGATCAAATTTTAAGTGAGACTTAGATTTTTTTCCGGTTGACCATATAAGTATAAATATTCACATTTGGACTTTTCAAATACTTATTAGTAATCGTGAATAATTTTATTCTCACTTATAGACCACATACAGGATAACACTCGTAATTATTTTGTTTTGTAAATTAATAAATATAATGAAACAAAAAACGAACATTTTTATTATTATTTGGTACTTATTTAACCCAATATTACAAACAGCTTCTACCATTAAAAAACAAATACTATTATATATTTTATGTAAGTGATAAATAATAATTACAACAGGTAAATCTATATTATTATTATGTATTATATTGTTGGTAATTTTTAAATAAACAACTTTATAGTGCCTTATAACTGTAAATTAGTCATATTTAGGATATTTGTATTATAAAATATAATATTATTTGATATGCTATACTGTTATATTACACAGTAATGATTTTTTTTCCCACCACAATATATACCTTCTGAGATAATTTAATACAATTTATGTTCAGCTAATTGAATACTTATTAAAATATTGCTTCATTAATAAAATATCTCAAATGTATACATTTTTATTCGTCTTCGATGAAAAAAATTACTTACTTTACTTGTACTATTGAATTCTACTAAGTAGTATTGAAAATACTATATTAAGTAAATATTAATGATTAATAGTGATTTTCGATTTTAAAAGATAACAAAATTATCAGTTAAATAATTATCTTAACCTACGAAAAAATAAAAATCTCCTAAATATAGATTCCCTCGAGACTAATTTCAGTAAATGAGATCCATTTGACCCTGACAGAATTGTAGTTGCGATATGATTTTAAAATTTTAAAATATTATTTAAGCTCGATTGATGTTTAGTTGATTTGTGACTCTTTATTTTATTTGTCATTTCATTTTGGATGAATAAAAATATAATGGATCAATATGTATAGTTTTTTCTATTGGGTAGAAAAATGTTTAAAATGGCAAATTAGAGTAAAAAATGAAAACCTTTAACGTCAATATCGTATGTTTAATATGTATGAACGCAAGTATAAGCACAATTTGCATTATGTATGGAAGTATTTTCAATTTCACGGTTCCATACATATTGAACAGCCTATATAGGTTGGTTCTACACAGTGTTTTGGTATTTAAGATTTCAATGCATATGAGCAATATATACGCAAAATAAAACAATAGCTTACTGTTTTTGGCACAACGAGAGTAATTATATAGGTACAAAAAATAAATAAAATAAATCTTCTATATTTAATATTAATTTTTTATAAGCATAAGTTAATTGAAGACTCGAAATATTAGTCACTTATAATATTTAATTTACAACTCTTCGAAAATTCAACAACACTTAAAAATAATAATTTTAAATTTTCTCATTCATTGTCGTAATATTTAATAATATAAATAAATGTATACTTGTCTTATTATTAATTAATATTTTTTTATTTTCCATATCACGAAAATGGCTATAATGACTATTAATGACTTGTACCCTTTCGAAAGCACACCTCTATTTTATTCTAAGATCTATTTCAACGCGATTTGGTATCGTCGTTGATCATTTTTTACCCAATATTAAATTGGTTACAATAAATAAAATAATCTTTCATGGTTAATTTTATTTTTATTTATTCGAAAAAAGTTAATTAAAAAAATTATGGTACAGCACTTATGCAACTGAATTTTAAAATGTATAAATATGTTTACAAAAGGAAGCTAAATCACTATGTTATTTGAAGGAATCCATTTGTTACTGCAATACTAAACTTGTTAAATGTGTATAAATTGCACAATGGAAACAAGAGCTAACAATTTCCCGTGTCTACGTTAGAAAGACCTTTCAACTAACAGTTTCCGTTTTATTCGGATCTATATATTATATTATAATATTATTTGATTTTCGTTAAATAGGTATAAAAAGCAAAATTTAACATAAGTATTAGAGACAGACATCTTATAGATATAATAATTACAAGGAATATCTACTTTTGGTAAAAGTTGAGTAGATCGTGTGATTGAACTAATCGCTTTTGAGTTATTATAAAAGTCAGAATTTTGTATTTTGGGATAAAGCATAATTTTAACATTTTTATCCTGACGGATGGCAGTTTCGAGATAAAATACAAGACGACGGTAAAAAACAACACAAAACACACAGTAGATGGTAACTTTGGGTAACGCATGATAAAAATGATAACTTTTGGTTGAATTTACACGCTGTTAAAATGCTTTTACGATCTCTAGCAGTGTTAAACATGAAGCGTGAAAGTAAATATGAATTTCGATGATGGTCAGTTAGTAAACAACAACGACAGGCTTACTGCCAACAACACGTATGGCAGATCGATCATGCTTGGTAAAGACCTCTGAGAGGAAGAATTGGTTTGGGTAGGATTTATTTTCTTGTTATAGTCGGGGTTAAATAATTTTGGAAAACATTATTTTAATATAAATTTAAATTGGCTACAATTATATTATGTTAAAATTTACTCTAATATTCAAACTGTGCGTAGTGTCTTGTGTATATGCAATTATTTCCATTTTAGGGTAGGGGCCAACATAGCCAGTCTCTGTTACACTTTCATTATTGATAATCTGTAATTTCAATTTTTTCCTGCATTTCAGTAATAATTATTTGTTTCATTTAGTTTTTTATAATTAGCAACAAAGTTTAATTTGTATCTGTTTTTCTAAAAAGTTTATGTATATAATCTTATATTTTGATATTAATTATTTTGTTAATTATATAAAACGTCAATACCAGAATTCTTGAGTTAACATTTTATTTCTTAGTCTACACATATAAAGTTGTCTTTAACACTCATCCACCTTACCAATCATCACTATCACTATTTAGTTTTTTTCGGCGATTTCGTCCACTTATAATATACATTTGTACATATTTATGAAAGATATATTATTATACATACTGATAAGTAATAGTACACGTAAATGATTAAGGGGTATAGGTATATAATCTAAATTAAAGAAAATTATGAGCACGTAGACTGAAGCTGTTTGTACCCGTCACGTACAAATACACACATACATCTGATATTATATTAAAAAGGTCATATGTTATAGATGTCTCAGTCTTATATACTATGATTTGAAAAATATTAAAAAAAAAAAAACAGGTTTTTTTTATCTACCTATTGAGAACTCGAATGGATAAACAGTAGAACTTTGAATTTTTTGTGTTATCAGAAATTATCACATGAAAAATACGTGTGCAATAATACAATTTGATTCCATTGGACAAAAATATTTGTTCTCTATACTTTTAACGGTATTATACAAGGTAACTAAAACCTTAAAATAATAAAGAAGGGTAACTGGATACCGCACTCTTCTGTTTAGTAGGTATTGAATGGGTCACTATTATGGACATATTAATTTTAATTCCATGATATATTATTGTATATCAAAAACAATTCTGAATGGAGACGTTCTATCAACCTAAATCACTATCCATATTTTATGATATGATTTTTGTCTTTTAATATTGCTATTGAAGTAATTTACTTTATTATTAGTATCACGTTAGATTGATATAATTTTTACCAAACATATTGCATTTTTCATGATATTATTAATTATTATAGCAATATATATTTATACCATTTAATAATATTGTTATTAACTTTTTAAATAAATACACTATACAGTTATACAGTTATATTGCTATTTATTTATTATGTGATAATTAATAAACGAGTATGATCTTTGATTTTATAAACTCCAAAAATCGTAATCAGGAAAACAACAAAATAAAAAAAAAACAAACCATTGTCTGCCAAGCAAATCTTGTTGCTCTCGTTGTATTATATAAAATGCGTCTATTATTAACATTATTAAAAATAAAAGCGACCATCGTCGCCAGTCGTATTATTTTTATTTTAGCGGAACCGACAGAATCCCGGGCACCGGCCAGTCGTTTATGTCACAGACTTTGGGCACATAATAATAATAATAATAATAATAATAATAGGTATAAGATATTGTTGTTATACTGGGCGGTCGTTATCCGTCACCGGATGACAGCAGTAACTTACGCCCGAAAATAACAAGTCCTACTTGAAATTATTTCAAACGATACGTTTTGTTGAAACAAAAGAACAAAACGATGCAGCCGTACCAAATTCTGAAGTCGTATGTGTGTTTCAGTCACGCATTGGCTAAAAGTTACAATATATGCCATATGATATAATATGCTTGTTTTCACTTATTTAAGTAGAAGGTAACTGAAGTTAACGTTTCTACACTAGCAGTTTGGGTTGTAGCTTTTTTTCGTGGTTTTAAGAATATTTAAATTACTCTGGAAACGCTTTGAGCCCGGGAAAATTCATATTATATTAAATGAGGACCTAAGACGATTTTAAATTCCAATGTTTTATACTTAGTGAACACAATAATCCTTTTCTAAGAATTATGTTCGTTTTTCAACATTATTAAAAACACCTTTTCAAGTCTAGAACTTATCAATAATATTGAATTAGTAGAGCTCAATAGAACTTGTATCCTTAACGTTATCCATTTATTAATTTTTCATCATTTCTTGTGAATAGATGTTAATATAATTTATAATATTCAAAATTGTACATTTTATATTTATTGTTATTTTTTCGCTGATATTTGTTTAAATAATAAATTTAAACAATGTTCAATTAAAATGCAAAGTATTTCAGTCGAAAGATGCTTTGTTATTTTTAATTAATATTTATACGTATTATAAATCTGTAACTATTTATAGCATATTTTCATATAGTACGGTATTTTAAGAGTTCAAAAGTTGTTTTGATGTTTATGTATTTTTCCCCCAAACAACTTGTTCAATGGATAAATACAGTGTTGGAAGATCGATAGCGTTGAAAAAGAAGCAGTAAAAAAATGAGAAATCATTAAGGGTGATTGAAGCCGGAAATTTTGCACCATTTAGTGCGCGGAACAACTAGCAACTGATCTATCATTTTACCCGTGACAGAAGAGATGCGATAATACTGTAATGGACTTTGCAAACTTTTCTTCGTTGTGCGTATGCTGCGTATATATTGTGTATGAAAAAGACCGATGGTAAAAATATTAGCGTCGTTAAATTATCGATAAATGAACAGAAGAAAGAAAGTCCGAAAATTTTCTAGCATATTATTAAATTACTTAAGATACTAACTTTCTTGTGGGATCAATGGTTAATGCCTACACAGAACATAATATATATTTGTTTTTTCTTTACCGACCAGTTTTTCTGTCACGGTAGTTTGACATAGGGGCTATATTTATATAAAAACGGCGTCATGGTTCGGGATCCGATTTTTTTTTTTTTTGTATCACATAATAATATAAAATAATAAGAAAAACAAAAAATATAATATTGTTCATCTTAATAAGTTAATTTATTATAATAATACATATTTCACATATTGTGTGATACATGCACACCTACATAACGGAAATGCATGGATTTTATATAGTACAATATTATATTACATTAAAATATAAACGTTGGCGTGACCTGGGCATGATCAATTTTTATGCATAGGTAAGGTTTTTTAATTAACCCCCCCTTCCTTTGCCAACATATAACATGTGTATGTATACGCCACTAATTCAACATCATTTATGCGAGCGTTGGCGGTGTCGATGCCGGTTTCTCTACTCGTGGTGATGAGAAGACCTGACAAATTCTACACCACGAGTGATCCACCTAGCGTGTCAGTGTTAGCCACGTTCCCGCACGTCTCTGGGATCTTGCGGTGAGTGTGTGGTCCGCGCATCTGGTGACCTATCGGATAGTGAGCCTTGTATTTCAGAAGCTGGGTAGCAATTTTTAACCAATAACAGTGGTAATAAAAAAAGGTAGTACGGACCGGAGGTTAACACAAGGTCACGCTAAGACACGGTGTCCGACTACATGAGCGAACACCCTTTCGTCGGGTTGGCTTTGTGTGAGTGTGCGGTTTCTTTGGAGAACTGACGATACCACAACGAGCAGGTCCCGTGACACTTGAACAAATCACAGTAATGGATATGTTAAATTTTAATTTAATTATAAAGCATTTCATACGATAAACGATTCTAAGCGGAAACGGCGTCTGCATCTATTTATTTTACGAAGATATATTATAATTTATTAATACTATTAAGGTAATTAATGATTTCATTAGTTAATGGTTAATTTAACTGAACATTTTTACCAAAAACATTTTATATCGACTACGAAGTCATCAGTGATTTACCTGTTTAAGTATTTATAGGGACGCAAAAAAAAAAAAAACGAAACGAAAAATACTTACAAATAATTTATAATAATATGTAATATTGTTATCTTTAGAAAATAGTAATATAAGTATTGAAAATGTAAAATATCTATCCACGGTAATTCATTTTTGAATTACAGCCATAAAATAATATTGATTATGTCGAAAATCGGTGTTGCGTAAAAATTCCCGTTTACCCGTATTTTTATTTAAAACGCAATCCTATTTTCTATCCAGAAACCTCTCAAAATATTGAAAATTAAAGTATTTGTTCTACTTTTTAAAATGATTAACTTCAAACAAATGTAAAATACAAGTAAAATTACCCATAATATTAATAATTTATTATCACTTCACCGAGAATTTAAATTTCATCATGACAATATAATTCCAACAGATTAATTCCAGCTAGTAGCTACACATGTTTGTATTTTGCTGAACTCCTGAGACTTTAAAACTCGCAAGATGACTCCATGACTTCATTTCTATTAATTATTATGAGTGCGTATTTTAAAAATCTATCGTTTATGCTAACAAACAAACTTTTCTACATGTAGTAAGGTTCAATCAACCTGAATGTGTACAAAATTGTGTAGTACAACATAAAATATCTATACACAAACATGTTAAACCGATGATACGCCATGCTGTCGCTTTATCTGGTAATGTATAGAAGACGTCTCGCGTCCCTACAGTTTGTATATGGTTAGGTTGAGAGTGTGTGTGTGTTGATATTTTAATAATAATTGTTCCATGATATATATATATATAATATATATATATATATATATATATATTATATATACATCATGGCATTATGAATAGTATAATAGAAGATACCGCGTTGTGTTCAAAATACACAATATAATAGTAATATTTTATCAAGGTTATCAATCAGTCATTCGCCGTGTAAGCATCGTTTTGCCAAGTAACAGTTATTATTCTGAGATAAACGCACAGACAACAAAACACGACCAATTATCACAGCAGGAAATCCTCTCTAGAGGTATTCCAACATGCGCACACACAAACACACACTCACACATACGTATACATTTACATATTATACACAACGAGTAAGATCCACCCCTTCCCCCTTCATTGATAACCCCCTTAACTATAAAATATTATAATACTGCGCTCGCGCTGCAATCCGCTCTAACAACCCAAATAGCAGCAGATACCGACCCGGACAATGCACAGATAAAGCCGAAATAACTTCAGTTGACATGGGTACAGACGCCAACGACACAAAACAACCCTGTTACGTGTACAACAGCCTAAGACTGTGTCAGTACTATTATACTTATGCATCCAAAACCGCTTCACAGCTGTCTCAGCAGCAATATTGCTTGTTTTGTGAGCGGTGTGGTAGTACGATTTTTGAACATCTCGTTTTACGGTTCTGCGAATTTCTATCACCTCTATAGTGCCATTGAAGTGCATCCAGGGAAACATATGAGGATAACCACCAAGGACGTTGTAATGAGCTCTTTACGCCGTATAGGTATCTTGGCAATTACCAACATATAAGCCTGATGAGTATAAAATAATGGTTGCATCTGAGTTCCGTCCCGAGAACCTTTTTTTTATACCAATTCCGTCCCGGTTAAAAAAATGACACATACCAATTCCGTCCCGGTTAAAAAAAAGACACATACCAATTCCGTCCCGGTTAAAAAAAAAAGAAGAATTAAAATAATAATAAAATATAATATGTATAATATTGTTGTTATAAAATATTTACAAAAAAATATAGGTATTCATAATATTAGAGTACATCTTCATAATTTAATTATAATTAATCGTAATAATATAAATAATAAAAATCAATAAATATTAAACAGTTAGTTAGTCAAACAGGCATATTGTAATATAAAAATAAATATACTATTTTTAAATAGTCAAAATAAAAATATAATACATTTTTAAAAATTTGAAATTGGATTGAATTTAAAGGATATTTCTTTTACAAATTCCAATCGTGATATTTGACCTGAACTATATTTATACATTTTTTCTTTAATAAAATCTTCTTTAGCTAATATAGGGTTCCTTCGTTTTATGGTACTTCTTAATTTGATATAGGAATCTTGTTGTATATATTTTAAAGCTTCTATAAATTGATAAATATTTGGGTGGGCATGATAAAACATTCCATTGAATTTAGAATGAAATGATTCACAGTTATTTGTGGTACGGAAAGTACTATGCGAAAATTCAGCCCAGATACGAGGTGGAAAAGTAGATTCAGGTGAAATATAATTATCGACCAAGTAATCTAGAAATAAGTCTATTTTTCTATCAACTGGTTTGATTCCCATCATTTCGGACGCAAAAAAATCACCTACTTCATCTGGTGTTAAAAATGGCAATCCAAATATATACTTTAAAAATCTACCAATCTCAGAATTTTTATTCCTATAAAAAGTGGACAATTTTAGATCTTGAATTTTACGCCACCATGATTGACCTAAGTGAAATCGACATCCTCTTAAGTCTATTTCTGGCCAAACTGCATATACGGCATTATGTATAGCCTTTTCAAAATCTGCATAAATAGTTTTTGGTGTAAATTTTAACTGGAGATTATCAAATTCTGTTCTTAAAAATTTAAAAGCATGTTCATACGTGTTTTTAGTTTTGTCTGGCAGTAAAAAAAATACTAATGGAATATAATTATTTGAATCTTTTAATCCATGAATAGTAAAAAATTGTGTGAATTGTTTTGGGCAACATTTAAAGGTTCCATCAACATAAATAGTACTAATTTTACTTAAATGAGATAAGTTTGTATTGCAAGTAAACATAATAATGTGTGTAATTGGATCATTTATAATTAAAAAATTTTCGTCATTATTTGTATATATCGTCGTTTTTTTCAATAATTCATGAACGTCTTCAATGGATGTGGGTAACATTGATAATATGGAAGACCTTGCACGGTGAATATTTTTTCTAATTAAGTCTATATCATTAGAGGTAATTGTATTAACATCATGATTAGAAAGTTCTTTATGAATAAGTTTTGCTGGTTTTTCACAAATATCATCAACAGCTTTTCTTTTTAATTTATTATTAAGCTTTTGACGATTTAAATTAGTTTCATCAGTTCTATCATGGCTGTGATTTAAATTTTCAAAGACAATTCCTTTATTTTTTCCTAATGTAAAAAATTATTTTAAGTACCTATATGCCTTATTATAAAAACTTAATTATTATAAATTTAGTTATCTTACCAATTTTTATATATGCTTTACATTGTTTTTGAATACACTTCCAGCGTTCAATATTATTATTCAATTCTTTATGAAAACAAAATTTAAATTCATTTTTAATAATTAACATTTTACCTTTTTCACTGTACATAGTATCCATATTTAATAGTTATATTAAATGACACGTAAACGCACAAATAACGACTGAAAAGTTTATTTTGTTTCGTTAACTAAAATCTTATTATATATTATCTTTATTTCTATGTGATATGATATTGTTAAATTCAATTATTTAGTGCGATAACTGAAAATAATATTATCTTTATTTCTATATAATAGGATATTGTTAAATTCGATTATTTGGTGCAATAACTGAAATAAATATCATCTTTATTTCTAAAAGACTTGATGCAAGACAGAATTAGTATATTATCCATTAAGAAAAACCTGGGACGGAATTAGTATGTTCATTAAAAAAAGCTGGGACGGAACTAGTATACCTTTAATTTCAATTTTTATATATGGGACGGAACTCGGATGCAGCCAAAATAATAGAGAACCGTAACAGAAACTGTAAAATAATATGCCCAATCATCGTAAGTATTTTTGTATTTTTTTTTTTTTTTTATATATAAATTTATAATTTACCAATATAATAACAGAGTTATTAAACTGTTTTCTATGTCTATTGATACACGTTTAGTTAAATTATTACTTACATTTGGTTTAAATATGTGCAACTGTGATGGAAGTTGCAGAGATGCTAATCATGTCCAGTCAGCAGTCATATAATATATTTTTTTAAATATTTAAATGTGTTCAGACTTTTGGAGTGTATCATTATATATTTTTCAAAAAAGGTTGAGGTTCAATTATAATTTCTAGAGTATCTATTATACAAAACAGGAAGTAAATTCATCATTTTATAGTGTTATTAGATGTTCAATGTTCATTGTAAATCTTTTTAAATGCCTATTAACTATTAAACGTAAAAAAATACAAAAAAGATTAAGTAAAAAAAAATCAAGATTTTAAGTATAGTTATTAAAAGATAATTCATTGTTGATAGAGATTTTAATATAGTTTTAATTTTTTTTATGGTGTATGATTTTAGAATTTATTAGAATATATAATTTCAATATTTCATTTGTATAAACGTCAAAAATGTTTGTTAATTTGATTTAATTTAAAGTGACTTAATTATCAGTCATAATTCTACGGTGTGATTTAATCCATTTCGCTCAAAACTTAATTCTTTCTTATCTATGATAATTGTATCCATTATTAACTTAAAACGTAATTTTTAATAATTATATATAAAATAATCTTTATTTACCATAAAATATCAATTATACTTGTATCTAAATTAACACATTTTACTATTTAAGTTACCTTAACGTTTTATGATCATAAATTATATTTAGATTTTATTTATTAAATTCATAATATATTTATCTACTTAACTATTTTAATACCGACTGTTATTAATTGAAAAGGAACAGTACTATACTTAATATGTTTTTATGAAAAAATAGATCTTATTAAATTTACTAGAAATAAAATACATCAAAATCTCAAAAATTTGACTTAATCTTTTTTGGCTGCAGACGAAAAAATTAATATAACGATTACAAAATCTACAGTGTAATTAATATTATTATATGAATTGTATCGATAAAGAGTTAATGTTGTTGGCATAGAATATTATGTTATGTATAGCTTGAAATTGGGTTGCAGTAACTTTTGGTTGACAATAACCAATACTAAATGGCGTGAGATATAAAAACAAAATGTGACCACTATAATAATGTGATAAATTCATGACTCTAATTTAATAGTTAAAATATAATATATATAAAAAAAATAAAAAATAAATACTATAAGACTGTATTGTGCATAATTATTTTTAAATATATTAATCAAATTTATTTTTCACACTGATTTATTTTATATTACATTATTACAGTATAATGGTATTATAAAATTAGTAAATTGTATTCGATATTTAATTTTTGGTTAAATTAAAATTATTATATTATTATAGACAGTTACATCAAACGTTCCGAATTATGAAAATTATAAACTATTAATTATTATTATAAAAATTATAAATAATGAAAGACTTCCTCTAATTCTATTTTTTATAAAGAAAAATTCAATTTATTTAAGTTATTTCCCATCTTTAAAAACCGTTTAAAAGAGCATAAAAAGTTGGTCGCTATAAATCTGATAATAAGCATAAATAAGTATAAACAAGACCATAAAACGCTTGTTTTAAATATTTTAGATTTAGAATTTATACATTTTTTATATAATTTACCATTTTTTTCAATCTAATTAACAACTATAATAATTATTAAATTTAGACTTAAATTTATCATTGGCATAATATGATGGTAATCAATAAATAATAATATATTGCTATAATGTATAATGATTAATGATAGAACACTGAAACCCGATTATATAATGCGTTAACATTTATATGGTAAGATGTTTTGACCAAAATGTTGTAATTATTGTGAAAATTTAGAAGTAAAGAAAAGTTTAAAAAAGAAAATTATTGCTTATAATTAGATAGGTATAATAAATACTATATGAAAATTCGCAAAACAATCAAACATTTACTAAATTGGATTTAACTTTGTATTTAAATTTTGAATTAAAAATTAAATCAATTGATTTAAAAAAAAATATATAATATTGATCAAATCTTACATCGAACACAGATATTTCATTGCGTCCGCCTATATGTATGATTACAATGTGTATGTATACATATTATATATTATATATTCCGGAAAGTTCGTAATATTATAGCAAAAACGATTTCCATCAGATAACGCAGTTTCATTTACTATCTTAAAACTATTAAAAATTTGACATATTAATCACTCCGTGAATCTCGTACAGTTTAATTTATGTTATTTTATTCTTTTATATATACTCAAATAGTATGTTTTTTTCCTGATGTATATATATATATATATATATATTATATATATATATGCATAAGGCTAAAATATATTATAAAGACTATAATATGTTTAATTACATTAAGTAATACCGAAGAAACTAATAATTTTATGATTTATTATCACATAACACACTTAAATAATGTGCACAAAGTACAAACTACGATCTTTTGTACAGAAAATTACAAAATACAATTATTGTAGTGCTATATATGGTCGATAAAATTAAAATAAAGAAATTAAAAAAATCATAATTATCATAGAAAATGTTTACAGATTTTTCAAAAACATACTACACAATTATAAATTTTTCAATTTGGGAAACATAAAATATTAAAATTTTATTACAATTCTCTAAAATTATTAACTTGATAATTTAAATTAGCAATGTTATATATTAAAGTAATATTGAATATTTAATTTGAATACGAAAAGAAAAATGATATAAATACAATATCGTCAATATCTAAACAAAAACATAATAATTTTTTTTCATAACATTAAAAAAAAAAAAAAAACTTGTTACTTTATTATTGATTTGATTATATTTGACTGTTAAATGCGATTTATTTTCACACTTATGAAATGTTACTTCAAAAATTAAACACAACGTACTTTTATTTATGAACAAATTTTATTTCAGTATAATTTGAGATATTATGTTTATGTTATTTTACGGTTGAAGATAATAAAATACTAATTACGCATTTATAATGAGTACGTCTTATTACGTGTAATAAAAGTAGTTTTATACATATTTATTTTTCAAAAGAATATTTTATATTTATCTATTAACTGTTAGTGGCTGGTAGGAAACTCTGAGACATCGTTAAAATATAAACCATAAACGATTAATTGTTTTGACTTAACCACAGCTATGTATAAAACGTAAACTATATAATATTCTTACTCGTTACTTTACAAACGCTTATTTAAACCATATAAGTTTGATATTAAAAAAAAAAAATTCTAATTTTAATAAATTTTGACAAATATTTATTATAAACTCATACATATTATCATAAGATTTACGATAGTTGGGTAATGTAAAAAATAAAACTGAAACTAATACAAATCAAAAAATGTATACTTTATCAATATGATAATTGTTAATGTAAAATAAATGTTCTATTAAAGATATAATTAAAAAAAAAATTAATCCTAAAATTGTTTAATCTAAAAATTTAATGTTTTGGATAAGGTTTTCGCATAATCATTGATGGATAAATTGTGAGATAGATTATTAGTATCAAGATCTATAATTATAACAATCGATATTATAACCTGTCAGTTTTGACGAAGTTATCTACATTTACTCATGCTTATATGACGTGTGAATTATGTTACAGCAGTGAAGGGTATACATCTGAATAATAGGTACTACATTCTGTGTTAAAAATTCTCATTTACTTCATATAAGTCAATTATCACGTTTAGTGTAGAGTAAAATTTAGAATGATTTAGAATATTTTGTTTTAAAATGCATTAAATTGGGCATATTTTTTTTATTTTTTTTATTAGACATATTAGTTATATTAGGTATATGAAAAATAAAATGTAGATACAATAATTGAAAAAATAAATAGTGCAATAATTAAAAGTAAAAATATATTTATTTATAAAGTTTGGCTAAGTTGTGGTGGTGTATATATTTTAAAATAAAGCTGTTTACATTTACGTAAATTGTATTAAATCTTGTTTTTTAAATTGTACTTTTTGTAAGCATTTTGAATATTTTTATTCGTAAAAAACTGTTTAGCTATTTTGAAATCTGTAATATATATAATTTATTTACTTAATAAACAAATATTCATACAGTATTTTGGAAATCGCACTAAATGAAACAAACTGTCATCAAACTAAACTATATGTTTGATTAAAAGTAAATATTAATTTTGGAAATAGAGAATAAGCCATATAAATTATATTCAATTTTACTATAGTAGACATTGTTAATAGTTTTTATTAGAATATCGTCAACATAGCATACGAAAAACATTCATTTAAAACGAATGATAATAATTATACCATTTCGTGATCATCCTAAATAATATTTGATTGAAACTTTAAATGTATTGGATTTACAATCATGCGTGATTGTGTTGTTTATATGATATATCTTTACCATTTGGAGCAGTACAGTAAAAGTGGTTCAATCTTTGGCTTGAACGATGATAAATTTTATTTTATTTGAATTTGATGGTGGTGCGAAGGAGAGTCAAAGTAATTCTCAGTATTCTTCTCAATAATTGAAAACAAAAAGAAATTGAAGAACTAATTTCTTTATTTTGTTCTTATTCAAAAACAAATAACCATAGACTCCTGAAAATACATTTACTAAATTTTTAAATTAACATTTTCTAGGCATAGACATGGTAAAATTTTTAAAATACTTCGTCTTTTTTTTCTTTTCTTAAAATATTTGATTTTTATTTATAAGTTATTGAAAATTATAGTTTTGGTCAAAAAGCTTAAAAATTTAATATCTTCTAATTGAAGATTCCGCATAAACTGTTCTTATTGTAATTTAAAAAAAAAAAAAATTATTATAAAGTATATTCACATTTAATATAACAAATTATACTAAGAGATTTTTGTTATTTAGATGTAACCTTGTAAATAAAATATAATTAATTGGGTAACATACCATTATTGCTTACTATAAATAATTTTAAAAATAATAAACTAATTTTAAGCCATATTTTATGCATATTTAAAATATACTAGATGGTTTTTCATACTAAATTGATCTTGAATTACTTTATGAAAATATCAAAAATGAATTTCATGTGAAAATTGAATATTTAAACAAAAAACAAATGATTTTCAAGTCCGTATTGATTTAAAATTATAAAATGTGGTAGTAAAATATTTAATAAAAAAATTAATTTAAAAACGTTGACACACTTCATATTGACCAGTAAGATAAAAATTAGCGACTAAAATTTTTAAATTAAGTAAAAATGTTAAAATTAATCTCGGCTGTTTTGATCAAAGCTATTCACTGAACCAGATAAAACAGTTCAAACAATTGGTCAACATTTGAATTCAAACAGTAGTAAACCTGTCCTAAACCCGGATTTCCTAAAATATAAATGAGGTATAAAAAATTAAAAATACACTTTCCTTTTGTGATAAAGTCAAACTAAAGAAATAGTTTAAACGAACCTTCTGAGTTATTTGAATTTTTAACTAGACATGTGCCTCTTAAATAGATAAATATCTTATTAGATCAAAACTTAACTATTGTCCAATTTGCTGTAGAAACTTTTACCAAACTTTTCAAAAATATTTAACATGATGTATAACACAATAGTTAGATGTGTAACTAATTTTAATTTTAATGTGTTCAATAATGAACTATATAACACTACGTTGAACCTCCCCAAAATGCTGATACACCAAAAACTGAAACCAGTGAAGGTCACTTTATTTTATATTTTTTTTTTTTTTATCTAAATACAAAACAAATTTAAATTAAACACTCATAGCTATATGTATCTATATACGTAAATCCAAGGAAAAAGGGCTAAGATACTTCATTCTTCTTTTGAAATTTTGAATAATATGATGTATTTATTTAAAATATAAATACAATTGTTAACAATCTTATCAAATGTTATCTACATATCATTTATTAAGTATTAAAATAAAAGTTATATTTTTTTTTAAATTTCTAGACCCCTCATTTTTGATTTCTAGATCCACGCTTGAGAAGCATCTACACAACTGAGTAGTATGTAGCCTTTATTAGGAGTTCAGCCATAATGACTGGTAAAATAAAAATCGACATCTTTAAAATAATCTTTCAACTAACTTAATGCTATATTATTCAATTTTAAAAGTAAAGTATTAACCGATCTTTCATCTTAAACAATCAGTACCTTTATTTAACAATTCAATAAAAGTACGTTTCATATAGACATCGGAACATTGTTTTATAAAAGATAATGCTAAATGCAAGATGCTGAAAATAGAAGTTCAAAAATCATAAACAGCACCAATACAGCTAAATACTTTGTCATACGCAGAAATATTGATACACTATAAATCTATTTAAAAATGAACAACTCATGATAAATAAAATACTTAAAATTATATAATGGATAATATCTTATATTAGTATAAAAAATTAGTAAGAAATCACACTTAACAGGCACAACATTGATCAAACGAAGAATATTTAATATCAAACATTGAACCTCCAGTATGTTTATCGTATAGTTTAGAATGATGAAAGTCAAACACCATTCACCGTCTAATTTTTACAGATGTAAGAAAAGAACTTAAAAAACCAGAAATTTGTATGGAACAATTGAATAATTTTTAAATTTCAATAAATCAATCCTTTGTTTAAAAAATAAACTTACTTATAAAAATTAATCTAGTGTAAATAATGTAATGCGAACTAATAACTTTGTGGTTGATATTTAAAGATAAATCTAACAACTGATGGTTAAAGCAGCAAATACTAAAAGAATAATTGATATACGTAATAAAATCAATGCACAATTATAATATTATATATATAATTCTAACCATAAAATAATACTGATCAACTGTATTATATCATGTTGTATATATATATATATTTTTTTATTTCTAAGTATAGAGTTTCTAAATACATCATATTATACATAATTTTTTTAACGGGCAGAGTTTAGGGGAGATCGTTGTAATTTGGATAAAATTAATACTTGTTTAATGTTTTACAAAAATATTTTGGTTACAGAAAAAAATGTAAAGCTAATTTTATTTAAATGAATATTGTCATCATCAAAACCCAAAGCTTTATGTAACATAAATAAAATAAAAACAATCATAGTTGTACTTATATGAAAATAATCAAAAATACAACGCGTTAAAGAGTTTATCAGTTCAAGCATAAGATAATCCGATCGATATTTCGTTTTAGAATAATATTATAATTTGTAATTTGATTATGAATATGCATTATTGAGGTTCAAACGTAAAATTTCCATATCATGATAGAGATGATATTACGAATACAGCTGCGAGAGCACAATTTAATATAACATAATTCTTATTGTTTTATGTACACCTATATTCTATGTATAAAGACGATTAAAAACTATTGCTGTGTCATTTAATTTTTTTTAATAAGCTCAAAATAAACATATATTTTATTTAAATTTGTTTCGGTGTACTTCTTATCTTGTTGGTACAAGTAGTTTGCTTAAAAATGCGATGGTTTTACATTAACTCGGTGGTGATGGAATTTATCCTATAGTAAACAGCGATATTAAAAAAATAAAAATAAATTAAGTATAGTAATATATACATTTGACTCCAATAAAATCAATAAAAACTATTTTTCGTCTAAGGTAAAACGTGGAAAATTCAAATTAAATATTATTTGACTTCGTTAGACAATACCAGAATACATTTGCTATTTTGAATGTTTTGTATTTTTGTGTTGAATTTTATTTATTTATTTCATTAATATCAAAGATTATGGAATAAGTAAAAAATAATACAATACATATTTAAAAATGTGTTCTATAGTAAATAATATAGTCACAAATAACAAAAATGAATTTTATTATGATTTTAAAAACGTAAATTTGTATACATTCTTACTTAATAATATTCGAATTATCACTGATTCAGATATTGTACAATATTTCAATTAATAATATTTCAACTGAAATAATTATGTATTAAAAATCGATGACTCTTACTAATATTATAGATTGAGTAATAATATTCAAATTATTAATAACCATGACAATTTTTTAGTTTTTTTTTTTTTTACTTAAGTATATACCTATGTATAAATTATGTATAATATATTTACTAAAGTAATAAAGTTTCTACTAACAATTGTTAAAATTTCAAAGTATATAAAAGTAACTGTTTGTAAGCCAAAGTTAATCAAAACATATGTCTTGTGTAGGAATAATCAATAATAAATGCTTGTTATTAACATCAACTTATTTGTTAAATAATATTTGGGTAGGTACCTACCTACTATTAAAATAATGTTTTGTTCAATTAAGAAATACTTACTCTCCAATTTATAATTGGTAAACTTAAAAGTATATATTACAACACTGATAATATATTCTATAACCTAGATGGATATTACAGTTTTAATTATATAAATTTGCTTAGAGGACGATACCGCACAATACTAGCAAGTGTTGTCTCTCTCTCTCTCTCTCTCTCTCTTATTAACGCAAAGCACTAAAAATTGTACATTCAGTTTAATCAATTTTACTCAATTATTTTTATACCTGAATACATTTAAAGCAAGTTGATATTTTTAAAATTATTGTTAATTTAAATTATATATATATATATATATATTTTTTTTTTATTTAACTAATTTTAATAAAATAAAAAAAAATTATAGTTAAATTTAAATGAAAAAAGGAAGACGTTGTTTTGTAATTCTATTTTATCAGTTATTAGATATTGAAGATGGAAGATTTCAAATTAAGACTCTTTTAAGATTTTAAAATCCTCAACTTCCATTGAAATAAGTATAATATTTGCATTTATATTATATGAGTAAACACAATAATGGTACCCAAGTATATTTTGAATGACTTATACTTATCTCATAGTTAATAAACAATAAAATAATTGATTCAGTCAAAATAAATATTGCTGAGTGCAATTTCATTCTTTTAATATTATATGAAACCAAGTTTTCAGTTCGCCCCAAAAAGTGATAATAAAAACAATAATATTACTAATTATAGATATTTGTAATGGTTAGGGTAACAACAGACACAACCCCCTTTTGAATAAAACCAAAGATGCAAAGAAAGCATACTCATTTTTATCTGACTTGATATAGGTCGTTTTTGTTTTTTTTTTCTCGTGGAAATAATTGCGCCAAAGCATTAATTTATTTTTAGCGAAAAAAACCGCTCTAACCACCAAAAATCTCGTCACTTATCTGCTCGATGTCGGAGCTCGTGAGTCGAGTGTTGCGGTTTAAAAACTAAAACAAAAACAAAAATTTAAAACCAAACTTTTTACCCTGCACGAGTAAATAACGAAACAGTAAAAATCCAACGATACGACGTACTATTTTACACGCGCGTTACGCGTATACCCTGTTTGGGGGGGGGGATTCTTGACCAGGCGGTGCGGGTGGTCTCTGCGGTCAGGGGAGGGTGTTCGGTTGGTCGACGGGTATTGGCGGTTTAAGGTGCACGGCGGCGCGTATAATATATCGGCGCGCCGGCGGAGTAGGCTTGCGCGGCTTTCGGACTTTCGTCGGTTCGGCGTGAAGGGTGGTGGCGGCGACGGTGGGCATGAACGCGCGCCGCGGATACTGCGAGCGCGCGACTTCGCCACGACTAGACCGGCATTAGACGTTTCGGCGTGCGACTTATCGCACTATACCGCGGACCGCCACGCTGAAGTCGCGTGATCCGCGGGCGCGAAACGGTTACACCGACGACGAGCGTTCGTCGTAAAGGTACGCGGCTGTTGGGAATTTAAAAAAATATAAAAATAAATACCGTTCGATACGATTTAAACCGTTCGGGCCGGACCGAGTCGCGTTCGACGGACATCGCGCACGACGTTTCAGTGACCGAATCAATCGCTCGATTTTTTAGCAACCGTTATTGACGTTTTCGACGATCAACGGTGTAGTGAGACGATCCGCGTCCACATAGAGCATATTATTTTATATGCGTAATAGCATGCGACAGTATTATCTCCGAGACGACATCATCGGGCTCGTTGCCGACCAAACACGCGTTCTGATGCCATTATTGTCGCCGACCGTACTGCTATCGTAATATCATATATTGCGATCGTCGCTGTCGTGTGCGACCCGACTATGCCGCGGCGAGCCAAAGCGGTCTTCGGCGGACGGACGATAATCATTTAGAAACGGTAATCGCGTGTTCTGCACGGTATAAAATGTAAACACTATTATTAATAATTCGTATGCTTTTGTATTCGCGGTTTGTAAGCGACGTAGATATTTTTTTTTTTTTTTTTTACCTTTTGTGTATTCTTGTTTCACGGATATCTATAATGCATGACGCTATTGTTTTTATGACGGAAATATAATATCAACTTTATTATACATTAATATTATTGTATTAAAGACGTCGGAGAATGGTATTTCACTAACATCGCGATGACTGTTAACGTCTCGATTTCAAACTGCGACGCGTGCGTTTAAAATATTATCGTATTTTTTTTATTTTTTTTGTTATTCGTTTTCAGCATTAGTCCGTTTAAATCTGTACAACAACGTTGATCGTTATGATATTAAAAATGTCTCGAATACGTTGTCGTCGAAATTTACCTGCAATTTTGCTTATGGTTAAATTTAATCATCCTCCGAAAAAAAAGTATAAAATGCAATAATTTATTGAAGTGATAAAACCATCAAAGTCAACCGAGTTGTATGCAATTTAATTCCAAATTTTCTTTGTACCTTATAGTTTATATGGCTGTAAATAATATTTATTTATATTTTAATATATTTTTTTCGAATATAATTTTAATATCTTCTAAGAATTTATTATTTAATAATATTTATTAATTATTTTTTCAGATATTGTTAAATTTTGAATTTAAAACTGTTTACAACAAAAGAATGAACGCTCTATTGTATCTTTTCACGCTATACATACTTGGTAAGTAATTCAAATTTAAAATATTTTTCGAACCAGATTGTTGGTTTACACAAAGAAATTTAGCTGGAAAAAACAATTAATCTCAAATTAAATTATTGAGTTGTATATAACTCGATCTTAATAATATCTATCAAATAAATATGATTATCAGTAATTATAAAATGTATGTATTTTTTCTTCTATATTAATGGCTTCATTGGCCGTCCGAGTTATACTTAATAAACGGGATTAATTTAATTTTAGATTTAGTTGTAAATGTTGTACAAAATAATAAGGCAAAGCAAACAGATAAGATTTTATTTTAAATTTTCGTCATTATTGTTATCATATTATGTATCATTATATTACCCGTTCAAATTTAAATATAGATAGGAACATCAAAATCTTCAAAAAAAAAAAAAAAAAACTATTTGCTCTACCATTCATGGTAGAATGAATTTCATTTGAAAAAATAGTTTGTATCTTTATAGAATATTCCTTAAATGGTATAAAATATCTTAATATATACCCTTTATGATGTAGGTACTTGTAAATCTATAAATTCAAAAATCAGAATTTTAATAAATTTATTATGAAGAATAAAAAGAAAGGGAGTGTATTTTATGAATCATACTGTATATTCTATATAATAGGGATAAAAAATTTATAATTATTATGAAATAATTTTCTATCTTTGTGAATCAATTAATTTACTTGTAGAAAATTGCAATTTTGCAACATACGTCGTATTGACAATATATTCTAGAAAATTACACTGTGTAAATCAAAAATCAAAACCCGTACATTTAAAAATTACTTTTCAGAAGGATGTTTGTGTTTAGTTTGCATATGATTGATTTGGATTCACTATAGAATTTGTTTTAAATCATTAAGACAACTTACGATTAATCTTAATTAAAAATATTTAAATATAAAATAATTAACAATTTTATTAGGTATTAATGAATATTTTTATCGCATCAATTGATCGTTAGTAGTATTTTAAAAGTTAAGTATATATAAATATAATATGACACACTTAAAAAATAAAAAATCTTTAATATCAGCATTTATATTGCATAATATTTAAATTATTACTATTATTTTTTATTTAAAATATTGATAATTTTTAAATTAATACAATAATAAAGACTGCAAAATTAAAATTTATCATAATATTATTAAAAATAATTAGTTTACTTTGTTAATTATATCTTTTTTTTTTTTTTAATCACAATCAATTACTTGTTAGACACAACATTTTTTGACAGAAAATAACCAATTATCTCTCTATTTGTATGTAGCAATTTTTGGTGTATTGAGTAAAAAACTTTAACTGTAGAAATTGAATTAACATGTTTTACGATGCAACAAAATGAATATCGCATATTTGTACAAAAAAATAAATAACCACACTATACAAAGGAAAAAATAGAATTGACCGTTAAAATGATTTTATTTACGTAAAGAAGCGTAATTTATTGAAACAAAAAAGATGTTTGTTTTTACACTATTTCAAGATTGTGTATATTATATTACTATATTATGCTATACGATGGCAGTACATGATATTCACATTGAGAGGAGGGTAAATGGAATAAAGCGGACAAAAAAAAAATGTAAGTTTTCCGGACATTGAATTTGAATAACCGGCCATCTGAGTTATAAGTTTCAGGGTTGTCATATAGAAACTGTAGAAAAAAAACTTGCAGGGCTTTCTCCGTCGAGTCGCGCAATCTTTGCTGTCTTTTGCTCTTCTTTCTGATAGTATATATACTACGATTGTTAAAAACTTTGGAGCTTTGCGCATTCACTACACGTATTTTCGATTTTTTACCCAGAGATGATATTATTATTATGCGAGAAACAAAAAAAAAGTTGTTGTTATTATAATAATCGTTCGATTGATAGTACTGTGAAAGAAATCGTAGAATTATAATTTCCCATCGCTGGTTCGATGTGGTGCCACGCGATAACACAAAAATTGTATGCGTACCGTGCTTAAATCTATATAATGTGTTTGTTTATGTAGACTATACCTTTATAATATTTTATGAATTTATTGTGAAGCGCGTGACTATACTCACACGTAGTCTGACTGCAGATTATAGCTCATACGATCGCGTCGATAATTGGATAATAATGTGTAGCTGCCATGAAATCGTTTTTTTTTTTTTTAAGTCCGATTTGACTTCTCTTATTTAAAAACTTATTAAATCAAATACCTGTTATGTATTTGAATAAACTACAACGTATTAATGGGAAGACTATAAAATGCGATATTAGGAATTAAATATAAATTGTATACATATTTTTATTGTAAAAACAAAATACTAAGAAAATTGTTTGTGAAAGGATGCTGTAGTGACAATCATAAAAAATAATTAGAAGATAGCTTTTTTTCTTTTAAAATTCAAATACCTGTCTAGTTTTGATATAATTCAATGAAAACGAATAAAAAATGTCTATAGTATAATAATAGGTAATGTATTATTTACACGTATTGTTCTAATTACGCTTAGACATAATACATGATATATTTTTCATTTTTAAATTTTTACGACTTATGGTCTACGGTTAAATACCATGAATCAGTAAAATATAATATACTGTTACACTGCTACATTCCCAAAAGTCACATTTGGTCCCAACAAAATATTTTAAGTCGATGTTTTCCGTCGAAGGTGAACATTTTTGGACCCTTGAGAATATTATAAACCATCCAAATATAATATATATGTATCAATTGTTATATCTTCAATCTCTTATACGAATTTTTTCCTAAAATTTTTACGATGGTATCGCTGTATTGGGCCATACCACTAATGGCATATATCGAAAATATACTCGTTTTCTAACGCAACCGATACAATTTAAAGTATTGTCCATGATATTCCCAAACGAACGATTTACCTACTTTTAACTAAGCTTAAAATCGATCAATAATATAGCCAATAGCATATTTTATTATCGTTTTCTATTTTTTTTAATACTTGGATAACTATAATATAATTTACACGGTCTTTATTTTCCTTAATATAATAATTCGTTGAGGAAACACATTTTTCAATGCTTCAACTTTCAATAAAATGCAATAACAGTCAGTCAAAAATAGTTTTTCACGAGCAATCGATAGTTTACGATACAAATTCGCAATAACAAAACAAACACAATAAAATAACAGATGATCTAATGTATTACTTTTGTGTTCAACATTTATTTCACTTAATAAAATATTGATAGTTTACATTAAATCGTTATTGTTCGTTTGAACTGTTTTAATTATGTACGAAAACTTAAAATAAATACTGTAAAATCCCTAGAAGCGTACATTTTTCTCAAGGGTTTCAAAAGAAATTTAGAATTAACAAATTTAATCGCATCTTATAATTATATGTGTATATATAGATTAGATGTAACACGCGTAAACTCAATACTATATAATAATATGATAATATATGTGCACTATTTAATTAACATTAACTGAACACCGTGAATATTAATTAAAATGCGTTCGTGATTATCTTAAGGTTAAATTTATTTACCCGTAAAAAAAGGTTTCACTTCAATGAATATTAAAGATTTATCAGAAATATTATTCAAATTGTAATAGATAGGTATTCAAAATACGATAGAGCTAATGGTAATAGTAAATTAAACATAATTTATACAAAATTCCTCAAAATAGTATAATTTTAAAATGCATTGATATTTGAATTATAATAATATAATATAAAATATAATCAATTTTTAGATTATTTATACTACTATTTCCCTGGACGGACGTAAGATTATGAGGTCGATACGGAATGTTGATGACAACATCAACAGTAATGATTGCTATTGTTCTTATCGAATATATTTATGACCAATGTCATTTTTGACATTTAGTAAAAATTGATTAAGCCCGACATAAATAAATAGGTGAGTACGTATGTACGTGTATTTAAATATATTGGTTTTGGTGTATATTTATCAATAATAAATAAACTAAAAATACCTTTTCAAAGAAAAAAAAACCACCAAATTATAAAAATTTTATTTTAAATTTTCCAAGAACTATGGGTATTCGAAAAAATCTTCATAAAACTATTTTAAAAGTATTAAACCAAGACAAATAAAACACTAAATTAGTACATCAATCATATCTATAATATTATTTAAATGTTTAAATATTTTATTTTGATTAATTGTTTGTATTAAAAAAAATTAACGTATTTAAAGTTTATATTTTTTTTTATACAAATTAAACATTATTTTATTGGAAATAATAATATAATATATTCAGTATTTCATAAAAAATAATTTTATTTAGAAATAATTGTATTTCATTGTACTTATTATACTTAAGTTACACATGCTATGTAAGGATTAGTGTTAAAACTATTAAATCGTATTACTTTTTTTTAAAAAGATAATACTTTAATATTTTTTATTGAATTGAATTAAAGTTATATGATTAATATTATTGATATAATATATCTCAATGATGAATAATTATAAATTAATGTGCACACCAATGTGGCTTATATTATACATATATATTTAGATATATAACAGGAATCGTATTTTTTTTATTTTCTATTATTGAAGTTTCACAGACTATTATCAGCCACAGGGAGCCCATATAGATCTTAATAGAGAATTGACTATGCACCACAGTGGATCGTCAAATATTCTAACTTTTCCACTTTAGAAATATTTTTTTCAAGTATTTTAAAGGAAAATTTTCTTCACAATTCAAAATCAGTATTAATATAGCATGTGCAATAGGTACGCATAATATATATTACAGTTTTTCGGTATACTTGCGGTGCGAAAGTACGTTTCGCTTGGTTCTCATTCCTTTTATCGACCAGCATAATTTACACTTTAACGACAATTTGAATCTAAAAGGACACAATATCCATTTGTACGTTATAAATAGTAAAGGGTATTATATATTTTATGAAAATATTTACAAAAACATAAATGTAAGTATATAAAAATATGTATATGCATATTGCATATACGTATTATTAAAAAAACATGTTACATGATATGTAAATATTATATTATTTGAGAAGTCAATTACAGATAAGTGCTATAAGCTGTATACATTATTCTGTGCAGTTTGTGAAATATGTTAAACTACGTAGGTAATTTATTACGTATTATTGTCCAACAAATCCGTTTTCACAAATTTTGACCACTTTAATAACTCACTTAAAGCCCCGCGATTCACTTAAAAGCTATAACTTCAATAATATACATATTACCCAGGGTAGAGGTTATGTTTATTTAATTTTTAATTAAAAAATTGTATTGATTGGTTGGTAACGTTCATACGGTTTTAGCTTGGACACGAAAACTGATATCTGGTATGAACAATTTATCCCTGCATATACTGCTTACACCGTTTATCTTCTTTCGTTGTATCATGTCTATTTTATATATCTACCTATACGCACGGGGTTAATGATTTTGTATTCATAGAACCGCGGTATTAAGTCATAATAAGACCTAAAACATTACAATTTAAAATTCCGACGATACCCCCTCTCCTCACTCGTCATACATATACACAAATCTAGACGCATTAAAATACCTTTGACGTGTCCGATGGCTTTGAACCAAATCTGATTCAATTACGTGTCACGATAATAATTTGCGATGAACATTTCGGTTAATTACAGACGAATGAGCACACTAAGAAGCACTAACTACCGTCGGGTAATGATTAGTAGTTAGTCGTGATGTAGATTGCACAGGGAGGGGCGTGTTGTATAAATCCTTTCATTTCCGGTTGATCCAAATTGCTTAACTCGAATCTGTACCTACAGCCAGCGGTTAGATTGGAGTTTACCACACGCCGATATAATTATGAAAGCCTAACGCTCGTAAAACTCGGTCATAAAACACGGTGTATCAAAATATTCTATGGATCATTCAAAGAAAATAAATCGCTTGGAAAATCGGTGTTAAGACTCATTGTTGTCCATTGCTCCGGAAACGTTTTAGAACACCGCCCCGGAAGAGTCAGATTAGATTCATAATTATTATAACTTATGTTCTACATGCATATAAACCATAATATAGGTAGTAGTGTTTACTACTGTTTACCCCTGATAACCGACGGGATAATATTATTAAAGTAATAAAATAGATTAAGAATTAAAACGTGATGATGTGTCATCCGCATAGTTTTAAAATTATAGTAACACTAGTACAATACTGTTCTGCTTAAATACAAATTAAAAAAAAAAAAAAACATTTATTTGAAAAATTTAACCAATCCTTTATTATATAGCTCACCCGTATTGCCTACAGTGAAATAAACAAGTAAAATATAATTTTAACGTCACTACTAACTGCACAATATTCGATAAGATTTATGACGACAAGTTTGTCCCGTGTGGCTTAAAGCCTCACAGAGTTAAGTTAATATAGTCGTTTAATTGAAAACCTGCGTCATGTGCACAACGTTCTTTTGTGAAGCATTTCAAGTAACTCCATTCAATAATAGGTGGTTTTCATAATATTAATGGTTTAATTAATTTTGGGGTTTAATACAATCCGAATACTAGTATAATAATAAAATTGTATATGATTTTATCAAAGTACTTGGATGATTGAATACAAAAATATGGTATCATAATTTCACTATTTCTGATTACATTAATTTAAAATTATATATGTATTTTAATTTAAATGTTGTCTTATATAAACAAAATAAACAAACTAAATATATATAATTACAACATTGTTTTATTTTTATAAAATACAACATATATTTTTCTAAAGCATTATAATAGGATTTAAATAGCATTTGATGTTGAATTAAATTAATAACCCAACATAAATATAACAATTAATTTATTTGTAACAATGAAAGGTTGAAAATATTACAAATGTTATATAATTATATTATTATAAATATTTCGTTATTATTGTTAATTAATATGTTAATTTTAATTTTAATTTATTACGTTTTTTTTTTTTTTATGAAGTTGCTTCTGGTTTTTTTTAATTATTAATTTAAACAAAACTATTTCAATTTCAAAGCTTCACATCTTATCTATTACGATAACAAATTTATACCTCCAATGATTGGGTTTAAAAAATATCAACAACAATTTTATATTTTTATATTGGGTTGCATTATTTATGATAAAAATTTTTTTTTTATTTAAATTAGTATTTTATGTGTAGTTCTGATAAAAATGTATAAAACAGCATATTAGCACTTTATTACTATTTAATTTATTAACTTTGCAAATATTTTTTTAAATTTACTGAAAACTTTTAACCTACACATACATTTACTTTTCTATGGTTAACCACACTTTAATGTTTTTAATAAAAATCAGCTTAATAAAATACATTCAGTATACAAAATCAAAACCATTATTTTTCCTATACTTTACATTCAATAATAAATTTAGGTAGCAATATCAAAATGACCATAGTAAATCGTGTTATGTTATAATGTTATATACACAAAACAAAGACAGACTGAAGATTCAAAGTATAATATCTTTAATAAATATTTGATTCCCCGTGTAGAGTACTGAGCGTGTTTCGAATGATGGAGTCAATTTGAATAAATTTAAAATACGTATTGCTGATTTATAAATACTATGCTAGTATTATATTATATACATTTATTTTTTCATTAATATTCAAATCGTTTATAATATCTAGAAAACATAATCCTAATGAAAATTTTATTTTAACTAATAATCGTGTGTTAATGAGAAGAAGAGAAGTGTGGTGGAAGGGAAGTTAGAGATTGCGCCAAAAAACAATAGTTTCGTGTAAATTATAATAATTATTTTAAAAGCCAAAGCGCATAAAAGAAGAGAGTTATTTCGGATTTTGTCCGTTGTATCCGCACCGAGAATGAACAATAAGAGTCGGTGAAACAGCCCCCGAGTCTGATCAAAAACAACAAATCGGTTCTGAAAATCGACCGGACGACGGCGGAGATGAGGGCCAACAGGAGCCACGTTTATGTATATTATTATATATTGTAAATAAATGGACCGTCGTCCGCCTGTGTCTACACAGTACATTGTACTGCACAGTATAATATATATATTATTATAATAAAGTTGTGTAATGTGTAGTTGTAAATGCGACCGGAGCGGTAAAACAAAAACCTATTACTAATACTAGAGTCGACATTAATTCGTAGCCGGGCTTGGATGCGGCGTGTGTATGGCTGCCGCCGGCGACGACGACAGTGGCGGTATGTGCGAATTAATAAAAACGTGCCTATACACCGAAACACAAAACACACTTACACACACGCGCGTGTACACTGTACGCACATATGTACAAACGATTGTCTGGGATAACAATAATAACCGAAGAAAAAAAATAAGATAAAAAGAATAAGGAGATGAAAAAAAAAAATTGGAGAGAGAAGAGAGGAGAACAGAGACCGACCGGAACGGCGAGCGAGTAATAAATAGAGGGTGCTACTGTGACGAAAATATCTGCCGAGGGAATGTCAAAATAAACGATCCCCGTTTATTAACTATATACGTACCTATATATATATTGCACCACGCACTGTGTTGTTGTTGTTATTATTATTATTATTATTATCATTATTACTTTTTTTCCTTTCGTGCGACTGTAGTTAATGGCCGGGACATTTGAACGGGGATTACGACACGTCGGGCATCATTGCCGACGTATTTATAAACTCTACCTATACGACGACATGACGGCCCGCAATACTCGGGCAATAATATCACACCAGATTACCTATGTTTTTTATTCCCGAATATTTTTCGGTCGAAAACCACCGTGCGATATTCTAGAGCATAGGTTCTTAACCGGGGGTCCGTAGATGGTTACTCGGGGGTCCGCCCAGAAATAAATTTGTTTCGATAACGTTTTTAAGATAACAATAATAATGTCTTGCTCGCATTTATTTGATTATATATACCTTTTTTTTTTTTTGGTGGGGGGTCCGTGATTATATGTCTTACTTTAAAAGGGTCCATGAACTAAAAAAAGTTGAAACTTTGTTCTAGAGAGAAAAAATGATAATTATTTTCTACTCTCTAATCGCACTTTATATCGCGCAGCAGTCCACACGCGTATCCGCGGATTATATTAAACTGTATGTAGTATAAAACCATCACCGCCACGACGTATTACGGTTAGGAGATAAATATAAATCGTAAGATTTCTCGTACATAGTATATATATATAGACAATACCAGTGTGAACATATTTAAAAAAAAATAAAATACAGGACAAAAATAATAATCATGATATTTTTAAATTATTAAAAATTAAAATTTAGACACATAAAAACATTATTTTGAAAAACATAAAATAATACGATTATAGTTAAATTAAATTAATATTTTTTAAAATTTCTTTTAATCGTGTATTTTACTTAAAAAAAAAAAAAAAAAAAAAAAAATGTAAATTGTAGAAATGGTACTAATATAATACAAATATTTCAAAATACCTTTGTATGATTGCCGATGAGAAAACGCTTGTGCTCAACATGGAACTAAGCAATAATTATGATAAAAACAAAAATCTAAAAATACTACTGAAAAGTATAGATTCTTATATTATTCTATTCGATAATGTGATATAAAAATATCGTAAACAAACGATTTTTCTATAAGATCAATTTCAAAGTTATAAATTATGACAGTAAGTAGAACAAAAAACGAGATTAATACAGGACAAACTTGAAAATACAGGACAAAAAGCGTCCTGAAAGAAAATTATCAGGACAACAAGACATAAAATTGAACTTATGGTCACCCTAGTCTACACTGACTGCATACGGATGTGTATAAAATGTACATGTATAAATCTATAATGCTAGAGGATAACACCGTCGATATTACACTGTGTGTTTCGCTTTTAAATTGCTTGTCGTCACCAAAAGTTGAACTATTCCTAAACACTATGCAATGTTATCGAACGATGATGACAACAGTCGAAGCTTTTTTCCTTTTATCAAACCCGAAAAATTTCAATATCGTTTTATTAACGTGTGCACACACACATCACAACTGCACACGTATTTTCATTTCCCTGCGACACTATGTCTATTATTATTGTATTACTCGCATATAATATAATGTTCAGATATATTATTATTGTGTAGTGTACTGAGTCATATTTAAAACGAAAAGTCAAAAACCTTATACAAGTTCATCTGCCACGGTATTAGTGTATACATGTATAATATATATATAGGTATAAGAATTCGTATGGGTACCTACGTGTATAAATTTCAAATTGTGCGATTTTCAGCAGACTTATTGGTGTCTAATAAATCAGAAATGAAATTACCCGAATGTGCGAAAACCCGTCTCCAAGAGATGAACTTTTATTTTTACGTGATGATACGACTTAAGCTTATAAAACAGATACATAGGATACATAGTTACCAACTGCAGCGTTACATCTAAAAGAATATTATATACGATTTACAGAAACGTGTTTGCGTTTCATATATAGTATTATACATATTATATTACCTATTAAAAATGTATATTCACACAGTTTATATTGGTCTATGGATTGGTATGATGTTCGTGCAATATTTTCTAAAAAAAAAACCGATCGGTGCCAGTAAATTAGTATTCGACATGTCTACCCGTGTTCATTGCACAAAACTCGACAAAATTCAATTAACAGATCATGAAAATATAATAAAAACGCGTTTCATATTCGAAATAAAAATTGTTACGTCGAAAACTGTTTTAGAATTGAATAATAATATCATAATGCATAGGTATATGATATTGTATAACTGACACACCTTCCATCGTACGTTTCTAGATGTAAATGTTATACCATATCCTATAAAATGTCTCATGAAAGGTGTATACATTAATAATAATGTATAAAATGAATTATTTATGATAAGGAAACGAAATTGTTATATTAAATCCATAATACATTACTGTTATAATGCACGTCTGCACTAATACTCGAAGTCACATAATTCAACATCGTATATTACTTATTATGACTATAACCATTACTAATAATTAACCATACGATTTATTGTTGAATTACAAATTTTTGTTTTCCGTCATTTATAGGTATGTTTATTTATTATTATTATTATTATTATTCTTTAAAAGCTGTCTGTCAATGCCTTTTTTATAGCGTTTTCATCTGTTGATATCACACACTTTAACCAGAAAAAACATTTAAAATTTTACATACGCCAGTTTTTCAAAATGTACCTTTAAGGTATATCAACTAAAACTATGGATAATAATATAAAAATAATTAGCAAATATTTAATTTATGTTGGAAGTAAGGATAATTAAGTCACAATTATTTATTTCTATCTGACAAAAAAACCATACATAATCGTAAAATCATAAGTTTTTTTAACTTCCACATAACTAACATACGAAGTATATCAGTATATATTTATAATATTATTTACTGCTTAAGTTATTATATTTTTACAAAAAATATTTGTTAATATGATATTACGATTTTAACGTTATTATAATATTTACATTATTACATATTACATAGGTATTATATACCTACATTAGTATATTTTCAGTTAAATAAATACATATTCGTATTTTACGATACTTTTTGCACTATTACAGTTACTTAAACATATAGTTTACCTGAGAAACAAAATTAATTCACTGAATATCAGTTATCTAGTTTTCAGATTTGATAGCAATATGTGACTTATTAATATGAATAAAATTATATATTATTTCTTCAAGCGTGTTGGTTATTTCATTAATGTCCTTATTATTAGTTTAAAAGCTCTTAATTTTAATTATACCGATGTACGTATAAAGCATTATACCGGTTAGTTTAGTCTGAAATATTCGCCACAGTATAAGTATTGAAACAGAATAAAACAACAGTGAAAAGGCTTTCATCACATTTTACTATGCATATAGCATGGAACTTTGCAATTTCAAAAATTACTTCAGCTGTGATTTTTATCTTTTGAAAAAATGATTCTCTTACATCTATATCCACTATTTATAATAAAGTTTTTTCTTTTTCTTTATTCTAATGCTATTGGATTTTATTTGGACTGCTGGGTAAAAATTTCTTGACGTCTCCATAGTTTCTTTATATAATATTACTCTAACACACATCAAAATATTATTTCCACATGGTAGAACTGCAGTACAAGCAATTTTAGTAATAAGACATACATAATACATGTACAGTTATTATAATATATCTTGTATATTTAAACAGCAATATAATATGTTAACACACAAGGTTTTTTTTCATAGTATCGATAAATTTTCAAATCAAATAACCAACTACTATTTCATAAAAATTTGATTATATTTGATTAATGAGACACATTATATTTTAGCTACATGTTTTTTTTTTTTTTTTTTTTTGTAATACACACACATATATATATAACTTACAACAATATTTTTACCATGAAAATATACGTACTTTAATTATTTAATATCATGGGCTATATTTATATTTTACCACGAATTACAGTTATATTACACAAATACTTCACATATACTCACTGGTTTAAAAAATAACTTTATTTAACTATAAATTTATTTAATTCGTCACTCCTTGTTTATTCAAAACATAATTTTAACATATTTGTATCATTATTATTGTATATTTTAATTTAAACTTTAATGTGGAGTTTAAATTAAGTTATGGATTTTCATTTTCGTTACCTAAATACTATTTGAAATAAAATAATGAATATAAACCTCATTATTATAGTGAAAATAATAATTATGTAATTTAAGAAAATAATTGTAAAAGAGTTACTCCCTGGACTTTACGCGCAAACGTAAAATTAAAAAAAAGATATGAATATCATGTGGGTCTATGAAGTTTTAGGTTGATTTACGTGTATTTCGATTTAAAATCAAATTATCAACCTTGCATTCAGTGTGTGAAACTTAGTTTATCTTCAAATATTTAAAACTTTATTAAATACGAGTGCAATAACAACCTCTAAACTCAACAATTATATCAGTGAAATTTGTATTTTATACAATTGCTGTTTGGACCTCTTTTGAAGTTTTTTTATAAACCCAACAAGTGTTTTTATTCTCAAAAAATGCGTGAAAAATATAATAATGTATTTTATTTTGGAAATTTAATTTTTTTTTACATTTAAAAATACCACTTCCTTTGAATTATTAGAAACATATTCTTCACAGTACTTTGTAAAATTTATTTTATTAATATTTTAAACTATTATTGTCTAAAAATATATTTGTAAAATAGAAAATATAATTTATAATATATTGATTTGATTGTAGTTTAGATGATTTATTAAATTCATGGAGAATTTGATATGGATTCTTTAAATTATACACCTGCATCACTCCTTTCATCTAAAATTAGTTAAATCAGTTTTAATGTTTAAAATGTTTATAACATTAATATATTGAAAAAATATTCTGTTACCAAATACATAATTCAAAGTAAGAACTTAAAATAATTTAAAAAAATAAAAGCTGTGTAGTATAATAATATATTAAAATGTTTTTGCTCAAATGTTTTGTTATCAGTAATTATAAATGTAATTAAGAAATTTAGAAACATATATTTTTACTAAAAAAACAAGTGTTAAAATATAATTAATATATATATAGGTACTTAATAAGTGCACTCATCCCGGTACATAGTACAAAATGTTTTGACTTAAAATCACACAAGTTTATAGAATGACTAAAATTTTTTGTTATTTTATTAATAATTTTTAACACTAAAATATCAACTTCTGTAAAAAATGTATAAACTATACTTAAAAATCATACATAACTTATTTATTTTTACAGACTATACCATAGTTTTATTATTTGCAATTTATTTTTAAATAAGCAAGTTTAAACCTATGTATTGTTAGAAAAATAATTTAATTTTAAGCAATTAATTGATTTTAGTTAAGCAAACATGTAAATAAATATATAGGTATTTGAGACAAAATAAATACTAATAAATTATAAACTGGCACTTATAAATATACATTTTATTAAAATAATAACTAGTGTAAAAATTATGAAAATCTGAATGATTCATGTTTATCATAATTCTATTATGTTAACTAGTAATAAAACATTTTTCAAATTGCAATCTTACAACGTACAATATATTTTAAATGATAACAACTAATTTATTACAGGAGTTGGAATTCCTGAATTTAATTACTTCTCGCCCTTAGTCTTTTAAATAACATTCAAAATTAGAAGTTACCACTCTTATAGATACACGATAAAAGCAAAGTTTATAAATTAAAAGTTTAGTTTAAAGTGTTTTATTTTGAAAGGTCGTACTAGTAATTTAAATACCAATGTTTTGAAAAAAATACTATGAGACATAAGAAAAAATTGAAAAAAAAACCTGAAATATAGATTTATTTGAACATTTAATATATATATTATAAAATACACTAATGCTACTTTTTTCCTACATGTAATGAATATGTATTAAAACAGCATTAAACGGAGTAAATTCGTTGTTAATTAATCATGAATGAGTACAATTATATGAGTTTATACTGTTTGTAAAACTGTTTCGTCACACGGTTAGTTATAAATAAAACTATAAATTATAAAAAAAATATTTTAATGTATAGTATGATAATTATTTTTATGTTGACATGTTTTTAGCTGCAGTGTTAGTAAATTATGTGAAAAACAGTTCATTTTAATTGAGAAATTCCATTAATTAAACTATCCCAAGTGTCGTTTGTATTTATATTGCAATTGAGATGTATAATTGAAATTTTAAATAACCTCACGCTCTAATTGATAAAGACAAGCTGTCGAGTAAAATTATTTAAATCCTTCTTTATGTGACCCATCTTGTTTGAGAAAAATTCAATTAAACATATCATGCATTTCTCTATTCTAATATAAATTAGTTAGTACCTAATATGTGATTTACCACATTGGTTTTGTTCGCATGCATGTGCATAAAACTTTGACAAGGCTTTATTACGTATGTTGGAGAGTAAAAGGAAAAGTTTCAGTTTCAAAAGAAATCACATCACCATGTAAAACTAATTTCATTCCACTATAGGAATCGGGTTTGTAGTTAGCAAAGCCACCTCATAATAAGTTATAGTGTTACATACCCTATATTTTGGGAATTTGCCAGAATAATTTACATTAATTCGAGAACAAGTATCCCGTAAACTTTGAGCCAACCGGAGACATAATGTCGTAAAAAAAAAAAAAAAATGCTAATGTATAAAGTATTACCGTATTACAACAATGTTTTTAGTTTAGATTACTGTTACTTTGGTAAGTCAATATTTTACACGATGATTTATTAAACTAATAATGCATATAATGTACTTACGCATAACTTACTTCAACCAATTCAGCATGTAGTGAATGTTTCATTATCGTTATCAGTAACTTATGTGGTCTAATGATTTTAGTGAAATTAAAATGGACTTTCTGCCCTTTGGAATAATTAAACTAAAACTTAACAACAAACAGTTTTACTCGAACGTTTAATCATTGAAATTACTTTTACATTGTAAATAAATGTTGTTTACAATTTTTTATACACAAATACTTACAACGTTAAAACATTTAGAGAAACTAATAAAATATAGAGAAACTGCGACAATTGTCGTTCATTGTATAATATATTATAGTACTGCGATCCACCCATTACTCAACATGGAATTAACATCGTGTTTTTGGTAAAAAGAAAATGGCACAAATTAAACAACTTCTGAAAAAACTAAAACAATTTTTAAAACCAACGTGAAACAAGAATGATAATTTGAATGCGTATAAATTATACACTATAAATATTAACAGAGACAAAAATTGTATTTCCAAAAAACAAGTATAATAATGAAATAAAATTATACGGGGCATGTCCAGAAAGTAAGTGCACTCAATTTTTGTAAACTTCAAAAAAATGTATTAAAAAAAAAAAATTACATGGTTAGAATAATATATTTGTATGCTATTTTTCTACATAGTCATCACTCATTTTAATGCAGGTTGTGAGACAGTAGATTAATTTTTTGATAGCTGCCTTATAGAATTCTGCCGCCATCTTATTGTCCACTTGTCAACAACCCCTTTTACCTCCTTATTGATTGAATCACAATAATAAAACAATAAATTTTTAAATTTTCAAATATAGAGAAAATATTCCAATCATTTTATTAACGCTTTCAGATAATATCGTATTAATACTCAACAAAGTTTTGATATTTTTTTTTTAAAACTAACAAAAATTATATTTAAAAAAAAAAATTAAATTACATTTTAATAGAATCATATCAAAAATTTAATTCATTTTTTCCTCGTGAAATGGATCCGAAATTGGATGTTAAAAAATTATTCACTTCAGATAACTAAAATTAATATGTATGCCTATCTCAAGCAGCATTGGCGGTCTCATTTAATGTACATGCATAATAATTTTAATCAAATTGAATTTATAATTACTTCGTTTGTCCGTTTTAATTAATAAATATATATATATATATATATATTAATAATAATTGGAAAATGGTCGAATATTTTATGAATTAAAGTTAAGTTATATGACCAAAGAAAAGGGTGGAGCACTTGCAGTTTTTCTTGCTTTACCAATATTCTAAGAACTCGACGGGTCTCATTGAAGCTATTGTCCATATACACAATTCGTTGGACGCATTGTATTAATTTACATTAAATCCATACTACAATGGGTGGTTTGGAAATAATTTATTTTGGTTCAAAAACAATACAACCGGTGCCAAATGAGCAAATTTATTTAATTTTATTATAATTCGTTTTTATATTCAAATAATTTATAAACGTTAGACATGTTCAACCAAAAACCTTTTCAAGAATTACTTTAGACCAAATTAAAATGTACGAACTGTGTAATAACTAGTGTATAATATTATATATTATATATGCAAGACACTTCAACACAGACAATATTAAAAAGTTAGAAATACACATGGTATTATTCTGCCTTCTACAATAATCTTTAAAAAAATTGTAGCTGCTTAAAAATCCACTTAACTTCCGGTTTTATAAAATATTATGTTATTCTATTTTTTAAATAATCAACTCTTTATTTATTACTAACTGAACAATTTAAATTATAAATAAGGTATTTAAAATTAATACTCGAATTAAAATGTTGTTCGAAGCCAGATGGTTATGATTTGAATTTACAATATTTATGCATAATGTATATGCTATAAAATATAATGTAATACACAAATACACTATTAATATAAACCAACGTGTATTTAAAATTACTTAAATACTATTATGTACTAAGTACGAATACAATAAAATTCTAAAAACACAATTAATTAGTTATAAATTTGAATAATATCAATAAGTATTTATTGATCATTTTTAAGTCGTTTAATAAGAAAAATCGTTTTCAAAAACGTATAACATCATAATACATAATATTAACTTATAAAACAGCTAACGTACAAATCTAAATAAATACTCAATTTTTTAACTGAATTATGGTGCAAAAACTAAAACCACATTAGCAATATAGAGATAAATAAATATCCGAGTAATGGACAAATATTTGAAGTTAAACAATTATAAAAACGTCGAAGCAAATAGCTTTTAGTTTTTGAAAAACTGATTGAATTTCTTAGGGAAGGAGGATAAAGTGTTTAATTTATTAAACGACAATACATCAGAATGGTACATTTCACTATAATTTAAAAAAATACGTGATCGCTTTTTAAATAGATAAAAATAGTCTACTGTAAAATTATTTTTTTCTATGTTAAAAATCACGTGTATAATTTAAACTGTTAAACATTTTATACTTTTTATTAATTCAAACATTTTATAAATTTAAAAAATAACTAATATATTATTCCTCGAAAATTTTTTTATTTTAATTCGTATTTATTATTTTTATTAATATAATTTTTACAGTGATTTTTTTTATTCAAGAAAAAATAACAGTAAAAAAATTTCATTCGTTCAACCAAAAAAAATAAAAATGAAAAGGATTATAAGATAGTTTGTATATGAACGAAAGTTTTTCTATTTGGATAGGTTGATCAAAACTACTTTATGCATTAAAGTAGTCGTTTTTTATATGAAATAACTAATTTCGGGAAGTTAATTAGAAAAAAAAACAAACAGTAATATTTTGAGTAAGTTGATATTTATTTATTATGTCATTAAAAATTGTAAACAAAAAAATACATAAATAATGCAAATAATCATAAATTTAAACGTTTTCTGACCTGAACAGAAAAGTCATCGGACGTTTTTTCTCTAAAATTTTATTTTGTAAACGAAAATGCAATAAAATCGACCGCATTTTTCGGCTTAGTTAAAAGTCGTAAACGTCATTTTAAATGCATTATCTAAATATGTAGTACAAACCTTATGTAGTACTTAAAATATTATTTCATTGTCGTCACTCGTTTTTCGGTTGAAATAAAAATTCGATAGAGTTGCGAGCCACGTTTCATGGACGTGAACCAGAGTCGAGAAACCCCGAATCTGACCGTTATTTCATGGTCTCCGGGCAAGCTCGTATTGTGTAATAAAACTGACCGTTTAAATTTGTACACTGCTTTTACTATTCGATGTCCCCAAGCTCTTTACCTCCTCCTCCTCCTCCACCGTCGCCAAAAAGTCAATCTAAATGCCGATCCGAACGAAGGAATCCATAAATCAGAATACACACGCTACATTATAACGACCCGAATAATATTTGTATTATTACTTTTATTATTATTATTATTATATAGTACGTGAAAAATAAATATTTCACTGTTTAAAATGTTATATTAAATTATTATATTAATCCGATCGGGTCGTTTGACGACGATTACGCTCGTTTCTGTTTATGTGCGCCGTCAAGAGGACGCATAAAAAGGATTTGATAGATATTATATTGATATTGTTGCTGGGCAAACGTTTGCGTAGCTACTAAACTCCAAACTCTTTCCCTACCCCACCGTCTCATCATCACACTGAGGGTTTTTATTTGTAAGCCACACACTTGGTAATATTATTGATAGAAAAAAAAATTATAACAATACTAATATACTAAACAAACGTTTCATTTAAAAAATAATCTTTTTAGGGGATACTTTTTTCATTCGCAATCCTATGGCAATAATAATATTTTGTTTCGATCAAACCATCCGTAATCATATATGAAACGGGTTTCTTGAAATCCTCTACTATGTGGCACGTGATAATAAATTAAACCGCATTAACACGAGTAATTCGAGTGTCATAGCGCGTGGCGCGTTGTTGTCGTTGTATTAGTGGTGAATAAACATAATAATATTGTGCAAGCACAGTTAATGGATGACGATTTTTGCAACCCTCGGTGTAAAAACGTCGTTTTTTAAAAACGACGTTTTTACATTTTATTTATTAAATGAAATTTAATATTACTTACTCAGAATTATTTCCTATCGTATGGTGGGTAGCCAGGGATAGATATAGTACTCAAGATATGTATGTCTGTACGAATATCGTATAAATGCAATAACTGTATCTTATGTCTTTTACAACGATACTTTTTTAATATATTCATGTATAATCGAGTATTTCAAAAAATAATTTCAACAAGTGATACCTGTATACAACAAAAAAATACCTTATGAGATAGACTTTTTATAACGTCATTACGCTCTACGTCACGACGAATTTTTATCTAAAATTATATTTTTTATTTTTTAATACTCCTAAGTACATTGCCATTTATTTTTAATTATTATTGATTTATATTTGGTCTCCATTGCAAACATAAAATACTGAATAATATATTTTTTTTAAACTTTGTTGCATAATATATAGGTTTAAAAAAAAAATAAATGCATATCTTGTACTACAATATTATTGACTACATTTCTATTTAATTAGACAAAGAAACTGTTTATCATCTCTTATTAAACCATTATTGTTTTTTTTTCAGCTAAGAAATTTAATTTGTTTTTTTACTTACATAAATTATGAGTTTATTCTCTGGATTTACTGGCTTTTCCGCAAATCATCAACATTAACACTGAAACATTGTAGAGACTTTATAATAATAATTTATCATAGAACGATTAAATTCAAATAGTTAACTGAATTTTTTATTATTTCGAGTGCTTAAAAAAACGTCTTTAAGGCCACTTGTATACTAAAAAAATACATTTTAAAATAAACCATAGTGAGAATTATTAAAATTTATTTTTATTTTTTTCGTATCTATTATTTACTAAAAATAATGAAAAAGTAGCAAATATATCAAATACCTAGTATCATTGTACTCCAATGACAAGTATTTAGCATCCAGTATCCTATAGTTTTACAATACTTATTTTTAAGCACATTCTCCATACCCGTGTGTAGATATTTGATCGTTATAAATCCAAGAACAATCGTATTTATTAACAATGTTTGATCGTTTAATTATAGGAATTACTTCCATATTAAGCTTTTTATTACAAAATATAGTTCTGGTTACTGGAAGCAATAATTATCGTATTGTTTTTATAATTAATCATAATTTATTAAATAAACTGTAATAACATAAGTATGTGATTATATTAAAATCGCCTTCCCCAGATTATGATATTAAAAAAAAAAAAAAAAAAAAATTAAAAGTGTCATAGTTAGTATGATATAATGGAAGCGAAAAGTAGTTATACTTGCGAGCCATGTAAAAGTGCACAATAGTTTTAAACAAAAATATAACAATAAGCTATCTAATTGATAATCATGTTATCAGTTTTTACGTATAACCAACGTGTAACACGTCTTAATATATTAGATCGCATTCAAAACTGTGAATATTCAGATGCGTTTAACATAATATTATAGTAATTGACCCAAGAATGTATAATATACGCATTTACTATACGTGGCGCTTTACCTGAAATTTGCCGTATACCTTTGTTTTGCAGGCAAATGGAAATGCCGTAAGACGACCGCACTCGTCAAGCTATTACAATCAATTGAATGGCAATAATAATATAATATTGATTAAATACATCACAATATGTCTACTCGAATTAGATCTCTGTATTCGTGTGCAGCTGGCACCGATGTGTTATTCAAATGTCGATGTTATAGTTGAATTTGCATACGGCAAGTGTAGGGATGCTTCGAGTAAAATATGTGATTTATTTTCAATTTGTTGCAGAAACATTTCTTATAGTGTAACAATTAATTATACCAAAATTTATAGTATCCTAACATTTTTGTTGATAAAATGAATAATAACATAAAATTATATTATAATTATTAGTGTTGGCCAACGATATAATTTTTAATATCGATATCGTTTAGTTTTTCTCGAAATCGTATCGCGATATATCGATATGGTCTCAAATCTTTCACAACAAATTTTACTAATCCTTTTGTTAATTCCTTACTACGTTTACTTTTGAATGATAATTTTGAATTGTTGTCTTTGAAATACGAAACAATAGTTTTTGATTTTGAAGAACTTGGATTTACATTTACATGAGTACATACTTGTAAATGTGAATTTAAATTGGTCGTATTGCCACTATATCCAACAGAAATTTTACAATTTTTACAAACTACTTGTTTTTTTATTTAAAATAATTCCGTTTACATCAGCTCGAAAACCAAAATGTTACCAAATTTTACTTCTAGCTCCAGCCAGTGGGATTAATTTAAAGTTTTCGTTCATTTTATAAAATTTACGTTTTTCGTCTACGATACAATATAAACGCACAATGCACAAATACGAACGAATAATCGGAACTAAATTGAATTGTAGGAATTATCTACCGACTGGCACCAAATACAGATAAAAATAAATAGTAAATTACTATTAGTAATGCTCTAACAGTTAAGATAAATATTTATGATACCACTTGGAATCTAATAGCTAATAGCTATTAGATAATAAAAATCATAAATCAGATTAATAATAATAATTTGATTTTAACGATATCGCTTTATATCGATAATATTTAATTCGATATCGATATCGAAAAACCCAAAAATAAGTCACGATATCGATATCGTATCGAAATATCGATATCGTTGGCCAACACTAATAATTATTATCAAATAAACAATTCAACTCCGAGAGTGTGTTTTTTTGGTAAAACTACGCTTTTTGCACAAAATCACTTTTCTAAAAGTAAAATTTAGTAATATACATTCTATTTTCCCAAAAATAGTTTTTCTCCTTCACCTTGTACCTGCATATTTTTAAATTTATCACCAAAAAAATAATTTACTTAAATTTTTATATTTAATATTATTTCTATATAAGCAATCATCAAAAAAATTCACACGCCAATGTTTCTGTGAAAGCTATTGTACCAAATAAACAGCTTATGTTCGATATTTTACCGGTAAAGAATGGATATTGAGTAAAATAAATAATATATTGAACTGATAACAAGTTTATAATGTCTGATATTAACTTGTTTGAGGAGAAAGAATATATTCGGTTTTAAGATGTCAATACCTGGTTAATTTTCTGATATTTAGAACCCATGAGTATGGTTTTTATTTTTAATAATTAAATTATTGTAACATAGCGATTTGGATAAACAATATAGTTACACTACGCTATCTGGTACATTCTTCTGGTATTTTGAATGGATGATTGTAAACTCTTCCGATTTTAATGACATATAAGCTCTACTAATGGTAAACTCTAATTGTTCTATTTTAGCACTACATGAAAGTGTAAACTTACTCTGGGGTACTTCAGTACTATTTGAAGAGTATATATGTATAACGCTCCTGAGTCAATTATAAATTCGCTTGTACGAGTACATTATAATTGTATCATGAACATACAAATTTAAAAAAAAACTTAAGGTATCTATTTTTTTGGTCTTCAAATCTATAATTTTTTGCATGCATTTTATTTTTTTTTCTTTATTTTTGTTTCATTTTTATTCCTTACTTTATTTTGTTTATTGTAACTTTGATTTTGTATGTATACTTTGGTTTGAAAATTTTTTAAGACACTTATAAATATAAATAGAGATGAATGAATATTAAAAAAATATACATTGGAATGCAAATGGAATGATTCACAAATATTGATTGTTTCTGAAGTTAACAATGATGTTTAGTTCATATTATTAGAAGATAATATGATGCATCTTCATTAATATATATCTTAACTAAACAAAAGTTTTCAATTTTTTATTTTATAAAGGCATTATTATAGAAAATTTACACAGGAATTTCCCACTTCAATTGGATTTATGAAAACTAATCCAAAAATAAAAGGCAGTTATTTTCGACTTTATTAGTGTCATTTCTGTACATTTAAAACTACTCAGAAAATTTAACTATCATTAATAAATAATAATCAAAAGGTTTTACTTTATAAACGGGAAAATTTATCACCGCCGTTTTGAATAATTATACAATTTTCATACGGTATCGGATAGAGTATCATATTTTTCTTATGAACAGTCGTTTAAAACTAATAATAATATTAAATTATCCAAAAATGAAGCGTAAAAAACGTATTAACAGTATAAATTTAAAGTAATTATATGGATAAATAAAAAGATTCTTACTCTGCTTTTCAAAAATATATATAAAACGTCTATATACTAATAATATAAAAACAGAATGTATAACATTAATCTCTAACCATTTACATATTTCAAAGTATTGATAAAATGTAATGACATTCATCGCCTTAACACGCAAATATTTAAATATTATTAATTCGCAGAAATATTTAAACTTTAACAAGACAGTTTTTATTAAATTAATGTTTCTTACTGGAAAATACATCTTAAAAAATTTTAAAATTTCAAAAATTCAAGAAAATATAATATAACTTTTAATATACCATAACATTGAGAATGTCACTATTATGAATATGGTAAGTTAGTATTTAATGAAAAATCATTATAAACGAAATTGATTTTGAGAAATTTCAAAATTATTTCTAAGGGCAATTATTTAAAGTTTACTTTTTAATTAGTAATACGATAGTTTGATCGTATTTGAATGTGTTATATTATCATACTTTATATGTTTTTATTAGTTTATAAATCAATACCAATGTGCCATTGAACGATATGATTAAATTTGTGGTAAACATTTATTAAAATTAGTCTAAATATTTTGAAAATTTTTTCGTTTATAGAAAATAATAATTTATGCAATGTCAAAAAGTTACAAGTTCCAACAATTAATAATTTTTTAACTAAAACAATATAAATGAATTTGTTGAGAAAAAAATTGGTATTTTTCATTAAATTATCCAATTTTGTTAATATTTGAAGTTTAAATGCGTATAAAATTAGTAGTACCTATATATATTTTCAATATTTTTATATACTATAAGAACCAATAACTAGGAACCTTATTTTATATTTTCAAGTTTTTTTACAAAGAAAAAAGTAATTTTTATTAAATTATACCAAAGAACAAAAATTGTTTGAGAAGGATTTCGTTTTTTATCTTTATATATTCAATTTCGACAAAATTTGAATATCAAACTCACAAAAATGCACGCTAAATTTTTTTTTACTTCTAGTAAAAATAACTTACAATCCTGTATTACTTTTTCAAGCTATTGATTTTTTACCGTCATAAATCCTAAAAAAAAAAAAAATACAACAATCACAAATAAATATCAATAAAATAAATAGCTAAAAAAGTACAGAAATATTCTTTGAGTATTACCATTTTTAAAATATATCGATTAAATATTAAGTTAAATTTGAAATCTTTACGATTTTAATTTTTAATTTACAATAAAAACACAAAATCTATTTTTTCAAAAACTGATATGTGTATAACTCCCATTTTGTTAGTTTTTCTCAATTATTTTAAAAAGGTACTAAAATTACTACTTTTTACTCTCAAAATATCAACTAGATCCAATTAATTTCACAAAATTGAAAAAATTTATTTACTTTACGACGTAAATGTACGTATTTTTATTTTTTTTTAAATATTTTCAATACATATCAAATTATACTGTGTGCAAATAGCATATTAGTTATAGGACGCATACGATAAAATAATGACTTACCATAATATATCATATGAATGTACCATATTAAGTGCAAATTTAACCAACTTTAAATTTGAATAGAGACCACAAATTATTATATGTACATTCAAATTTATCCATATTCATGTGATGTGTTTATCATTTGTAGTTAAAGTGGAACAACTTCATCCAACATTTCAGACGCATTTTGTTCATATTATTACAAAGATTTTATGTATGCAATTTTTTTTTAAGTTTTATTTGTAAAATATAAAATAAATATGGAAATTTTTGAAATCAAATAAGCCAAATTTTTTTTAAAATCAATGTATTTTATCGACTACTTATCGTGTGTGCAAACACGAGGAATAAAACATATATCATTGAATAATTAATATGTTCATCGCTCCGCTTAAAGTCTAAAACTAATAGTATTTTAAATACATCATAAAACAATATTATTAAACTTAATGAAAAGTTAGAATTCCAATTTATTAATTAAAATGTAAACAAAAACAATAAAAGATCATACAAATTAATAAAAGTGATAATATATTATATTACAAATATTTCACATATATTATATTTCAGTAAACAGACAATAATATGTATGATATTATACAAAAATATTACTCGTTTATACTCGGGAATTAGGATATTTAATGATATGTATTACCGTACCGATTCTAAAAATATTTAAAACTTACTTTTTTTTCTATCAGTTAGATTATAGATATCAAACAATAATAAAATAATAAACAAAAACAATATTAAATAACAACTTTAAGCTTAAATAATAATAAAATTATTCACACCCAATTGCCGATTCCTATATCTATTATAAAGGAAATCACAATAACTTTAATTGAAACTATGCAGCCGCCAGTAAGGTAGCATTTATTGTATTTTCAATAATTATTTTTATAAGATAAATATTTTATACAAATTTTTGGAATCTAATAAAATGCTGAAAAAGATATTTACAATATAGTATGCCGTATGCGTATAATACAGTTAATATAATCAATATACAACGATAAGTAATAAATAATGTTCGTCGTTAACGAAGATTATACGAATACGTCTCACGGAGAAGACAAAATTATTTAGTTGCTTTTTTTATTATGCAACAAACAATAATTAAAATAATATCACAAAACTGCAAGGATAGGCTAAATTGGATGTATTTGTTTTAAATATTAAACGAATTTATCGTCAACCGTGCTGAAGTGATTATCCGATTGGTAGGTACTCATAATCCTTGTGCATTCAGCCATGACACCGATACGGAGACCTGAGAGAAAATTATTTCAATATCATCTTATAATAAACATTTTTTTTTTTTTTATCGTTATCCTGAAATTCATTTTCATCGTCACAAAAAACATAAAATATTATTATATGTATACATTTTTTTTTTTTTACAATAGACAACTCGTGATTGATTAAAAATATTTACTGTTTAGAAACTTACTGTTGTGTATTTTAAAAATACGTACTGTGGAAAAATAATTGTTTTTCAAAACAAATTAGATAAAATGTTGTGTATACAAAACTACTATAACGAAAAATGCATTATATTGTATAAGACTGCGACGTACTTAAAACAAATGAAAATAAAATACCTGAACAAATGTTTTTTTTTATTTTAACCTCATATAGTCATATATAAAACAAAACAAAAAAAATAATATTATTTGCATATTTTTACGAATGTAAATATGTGTACAATAAATATTGAGGTGAACGTATAAAATGTGTCGGTAAGATTTTAAAAATTAAGACTGTTTTATATTAATTATACATTGCAAATGTTTGCGGATACAAAGAAAACTCTAACCATGGTTTATATTATACAAACAGTTGCCCACATTCGGTAAAAAAAACTATGGTTTTACTCAAACACACAGTACTGTGTATGTTTAAGTCACGACGACGATTATTGCGAAAACAATGAACTCGCGCGTATATGCCTCGGAAGTTCGGAACGTATCATCACTCGCCAAAAATCATCTCACCAAACTTCCAAACTTTAATTACTTTAAGAATCGTACTTCTACGCATTTCTATCATTACGTTTTCACGTCGTTATTAACGTCATTGTTTTTCGTTTTTACTTGTATACCTACTCCATATCCGTCACGCGTGTTTTAATGTGTATAGGTATACTTATTAATATTGTTTTATTTCGTCACCCTCCTCCCATCGTTTTAAGCGATTCGCTCGCGTTTTACTATACACAAAGAACAAAAGAACAGAGAGATTTGATCGGTTTTTTTCTTCGCTTCAACTCTTTGCGACACACGTGCGCACGTCATGGCGACTGCCGCGACGACGAGTTCAATGCGATTTCAATTGGTGCACATCCGCCGCCGCGTCGTTTCCGACATCAAAAGACGTATTGCTATTACATTTGACAGTCATAACTCTGCACGCGACGGCCAAGTAATATAATATACAGAGTGATTCACCGAGTGCGCTTATTTTCTTTTCTTCTTCAATAATAATATTGTCATTTGAAATCTAATACTTAGTTGACATTTTTAAACGTACTCAAAGAATATGTTTTTAAATTTTTTGAGATTCTTATATACGATACAAAAGTGTGTTGTAAAGGTGTAAACTTCAGTTTTTTTTTAATGAGAACCATATATTTTTACTAAGTACAGATTATTTAGTGGATAATGTTTTTGATATTGTCGTATCAAAAATGAAATTCAAACAAATAGTTTTTAAGTTATTTAACTATCCATGACAATGTGCTAGGAAAATATGAGAGTTTTGGAAATTTGAAAATATTAATAGATTTTAAATTCTATCAATATTTATAATTTATAAAAATGGTCCAAGTATAATTAATTCTAGATCTGAATCTGATATTATATTATATAATTTATATTTTAGTAAAACAATTTTTAAGAAATATTATCTTTAATATAAACGATTTAATAACTGAAAATCTAAAATACTACTCGCTTAAATTTTGAAATAGGCACATTACATTTTTTTTTTAAAGTATCCACAAAATAATTTACAGTAAAAAAGGGGGGTTTCGTTTGATAAACAAAAGCTATTGTATGTCCACAGGTCATTCCTTAAATAATAAAAAAAATACTCAATAATTTAAAATTATGATCTTTAAGTATATTTCAAAATTTCGAAAATTAGAATTTGAATACATTATAATTATTGAATAAAAAAATGGAGACTAGCGTGTTTGGTGAATTTCTGTATAGTAAATAATAATACATACACACATGTCGGCAACAGATGCCAAACTCTTGTGATGCCCGCTTCAACCTTTATAGTAATGGTTTTTTTTTTTTTTTTTTATCGCAATTATATTTAAATATGTGTTTTTCCGCGTGTATAAGCACTTAATAATAATAATATATTAGTGTGTTTCGAAAAAAACTCGTCAATTCTTAATCCGTAAACTGAGATATAAAAAAGAAAGACTTAACAATACATTCATGATAAGTTGTGTGGTATAATATTATATACAGAGTGGTATAAAAAGTGAGAGTATTATAATGTTTATCTAACATTATATAATGGCGTATTATTATATCAAATATCGAGTATAGCTTTTGAAAAATATATACGAAAAGGAAACGGAAAATCGGTAGAGGAAGACTGCAGAGCATATATATGCTGTCAGTGGCTGATGAAACATAGAAATGAGCGTAGGTAGCTACAGTTGCAACACTATACGATTAGGTTATCCTAATACCTCTTGGCTCTTTTACGCACAGAGTTTATTATTATTTTCGTTTAATGGGCGTTCGACGGGGCGTAATAATAGCTTATTATAAAGGGTTTTGTTGCAGTCAGACGATTTTTGAGTCGTTGGATGTATCATTTTCAGGTCGATCGAGTGAGGGAGAGAAAACGAGAGAATAATAGAGTGACGTCCATTATACATGACTAGGTGGTGTAGTTGTCGGTGCATACGGCGTAGATAGATATATAATATACTGAGAAAAATCTCAACAGAAGGAAATGTTTTTGCTATGAAATTTTGATATTGTAGTACATAATGTACTGCAATATGTATGTAACGAAGATTCTCTGGTTTTGAGTCTATATTCAACTACTACAGTAATAGTTATACTCGCTCACAATCGTCGAATAACACGTCATTTCGTCGGCGCAATATAATTTTATAACGACCGACCGACGACGTCAACGTTATCGGTATGCCACCGAGTGATCATTACAATACTGTATCCTATTGTATGTATGTAGTATATATTTAACGGAATATAAAAAAATAAAATAAAATTAAGTATATATACACGATTTATCCATTATCTATTTGGGCATAATTTTTCTGTGAACAGCCATTGTGCGACAAATCCAGATCTGGTCGAGTCATTCATTCGTTCGTTTTTCAATCAAGATCTACATTATTCTTATACTCGTAATATAATTATTAATCATGTGTCATTAAACAGATCATGAATAAATGTACTGTACAAAGTGATTGACCAAGCGTGCTCGCGCCAATTTTTATACCTCAATAGTATATGATTATAACTAAATTTCGTTACAAAATAAATCCTAGTAAAAATGTAACTAGCTTAATATAAAATAAAAACGTTGCACGTACCTACCATAAATCTGGTTATAAATAAAACTAACTTAAGCTATAATCTAACTATAGTAAATACTTTATTATGTTCAATTTAATGAATCAATTCACGTTTGGTACAAAAATGACGTTGCTAAAAATCGTTTTTCATATTTAACGACAAAACATTGAAATCCACTTTGAACAATAAATTAATTAACAGAACTTTTTGAAATTATTTTTTAAATTATATCTATATGATCAATGTAATTTCGCTCCATTTAAAATCTACATTTTAAAATCAAACCTTAAAAAAAAAAAAACACTTTATAACCAGTACACCTGATTATAAAGTGTTCTATGTATTGGTAGTTATATTAACATAGTCATCAACAAAAAAAAATCTACTAATAAATAAAATTTGTCAAATAAATAAATAAAAATTTAAATAATTTTTTTGTTAAAATATCAAATCTTATACTTTGACGTTTTGTCTTAATTATAAAATGTTTGTTTTTAATTTAATTCTTCAATTTCCAATAAAAAAATCTCCATAATTTCTATATAAATTTTAAAAACATACTTAAAAAAATAATTATGTTATATTGTGGTTAAATGTTATTTTTCCCTTGTGCACTGCACAAATTATGTACCTACATCGAATAATAATGCATAGGTACTGACTATTAATCATTCTAGTACTGTTTTCGCATTAACAAAATACAAAACGATAATAAACCCAAGTTCATATAAGTACAACAATATACATAAGCAGACCTGCATTGAACGTTCTATAATTGGATTACATTGAAAGGGAAAATGGTTTAAGTACAAAATTTATCGGATTAAGGACGAATTTATTGTTTTAATATTCGTAGGTAATTATATCTCTACATTTTGAAGAATCCTCAGTTATATAGTTATATAAATAAGTACCTACCTATTATTCAATTCTATATTTATATACTTCATCAATCCAGCATTGCGTTTCTGGATTTCTATGATTTCTCAATGTCAAAAAATCCCTTATAAAATAATACATCAATACGGTTATACAATAATAAATATTTGATGCTCCAAAAAAAAAAAAATAATAATAATAATAATAAATAAAACGAATGGATACTACTTTTCTAAAAACTATTAACTTTATGACTACACTCATAATAAAATATCTAATTTTCAACGATCGTGTATTGTACGCGGTTGTCAATGCGGTATATTCGTAATATTATGTTTACGTTTTATACGAGATCGAAACATGAGATAAAATAATAGTAATTGTTGTTTGAAACATATCGAAAATTATCGAAATTTATCGGTTATAACAAAAATGACTATAAATTTATTGCTTCTTGAAAATGGTATGATATTTGACAGATTTACGATAGTAAAAGTCGGGCATTATACCAATATAAAATGCCAAAGTTTCTTGTCGGATATTTTTTTAATCTCATCATATTATTGTATTTCTTGTATTTCTTATATGTATTCGACTATTATACGTTAATACTTCATACTAAAATAATTAAGTTTTTTAAAATCAAAATTACCTACAAATACTTATAATTAATATAAAAAAAAAAATATAAATATCTTATTACTAAGGTACATATTTTTGTGTAATAAAAAAATTCAAAATATTTTAATGGTTATATTCTAATTTTTATTAAACATGTATTAAAAAAACATGAAATATTTAACAACAAAAATTAAGTTGATTAGTTTATAACACGCATTTTTTTTAAATTATATTAATTAAATTCATCATAATTGTTGTCTTCTTGGAAAAAATTTAATACATTTGGAGATTTTTAAATTTATTTAATTAATATGTAAAATCGTACGCACTCGTGTAGCTTAAAAAGGTATTGCCGATAACGAACGTACGCAATCGTGTTTTACCCTGGCGGTCAAGTCTCAAAATTCATTTATAGCTGCTGAAAGAGCGTTCAAGATTGACTGAGGATAATGGGGCATATTTCATCCTTGATATATCAGGTGGTGTTAATTCAATACCTATCCATTTATGTGTTTTAATTTTGATTCAGAAGCATATTATCTCTAACAGTTTTATTTTTTGTAAACCAACATTTTTAGCGAGTTCAAAATGTAATTTATTTTTTTTTATTTTTACTCTGAATTCTCCTAGAACTTAATTTAATAAAATAAAAAAAAGAATTTAATTTGTTTGTTGCATTTTCTATTATCGAAAGACTTTCAATAATTGTTAGATTTGAAGTTTCTAATTATTTTATAACTCTGACCAAAAACAAATGATTGCAGAAATATATGCCAAATAATTTTTCTGGTTATTATTTTGCATAATATCACAAAATTTCCCACACAATAATGGTTATTGTCGATATTTCTTTAACATTTAAAGGTATAGATACAATTAAGAATACAAAATATATACTTTTTGGTAAGACATTTATAAACATATTTACATTTATATTGAAATATGTAAGATATATAAAATTAAAAAGTGCTATTTATTCAGGGTGTTATGAAACGTACTTATTTTTAATCAGAATTAAGAAAACTGCATTCAATAAAATATGTATTTACATAAAAATCTGCGCCCTTCTTATAACAAATGAAAAATATTTTTTTTTTGCATAATTGATGTAATAACAAGTTTTGAATACCTACTTACAGAAATTCTAGTTGTTGAAGTTCAGAAAATTAACAAAAAGTATGTTTGAAAACCGGAAATAATAGAACAACTGTAACATAACTTTTACTTTTAGGACGTGAAAATGTTTATTTTTAGTTGCTAATTATACTTCTTTTATTATTTTTACAATTTTTTTTTTTTTCAATGATTTACTACTAGAAAATAAAAGTACATTTTAGATTTAATATTATTATTATTTTTTTTAATATTAATTTAATTTCTAGTTAAATAATGCACAAAATATTTTTAATAAAAATCACTTTTAAATAACTAAAATTTTTTATTGATTAACTGATAGCATATTTAATATTACATTTTTAACTTCCAAGCTTGTAATATAATTTATAGGTAGGTATACAATTAATTAATACGTTCGATTCCAGTTGCCTGTTCATGTTGTAAATATAAATCATTAAGTGTCTAAAGTATAACTTATTTGTAGAATAATTTACACTATATTTCAATTTTTTAGCTGATAACATGCTTTAATTAAGGATATAGTTATCATATTAAATATTGCTTATTTTTTTTTTTTATTATTATTATTATTAAAAACGATTCGAAAAATCATTGTCTTTTAAATAAAATATTATTGTTTATAAGTTTGAAACTTCTATTTTATAATTTACATAAAAACAAATATGTGTTTGATGAAATATAAATTGTATTACAGTGTAACATTCTTCAGTTGGTTTTTGTCAATTCGTATTTTGTGTTCACTATTGAATTTCAGCGAAACCAAAATATTATTTTTGCAGGAAATGTTATTAATTTTTTCTAAGTATTCCTTTCAGTAAAAAAATTTACATTCATGCTCATATTTTTACATAGACTACATAGTGAAAAAAAAATTATAAAAAAACAATATGTTAGTTATTCGATAATTTTAATAATTTTTATAATACTTCTCTGACATTTGCCCTTTGGACATTACTAAAAATCGAGAAAAATTGAATGTAATATTATTTAGTTTGCTAATTGTAGAACCATCTCAATAAAAATAACGTTTCAAAAATTTAAAAATTTTAATGATATATCATAATTTAGTTTTTAAAAATCTAAAATTATTCAACAAATATACGTCTTATGAGTAACTATGAACTGTAAATTTTAAACTAAAAATCTTTATTAACTATTTTTTTGATTTTAAATATAAGTACTTTAAATTATCTATATATCCCAACCAATTTATTTTAATTTATTGTTTAATATAAAATACTGCACTTTTGATCTAATAGGAGAGATTAATGAAATTATAGATCAAATGGATCTTTTTTATCGTGAATATTTAATACCTACAATATCATATTATACTCAAGTACAATGTTAATAAACAAGTATAACAAATTTGAATGAAAAATTAAAAATAATACATTAAATATTATTTATACGTACTGAAATTATTATATGTTATCAATGTAAATATAAGGTTTACCTGCATAATATATGTTTACATATCGGGTATATGATATCATAATAAATATAATCTGTATAGATGAAATACTTAAAATTTAGTGCTAAAAACTGTACAATAATTAATTCGATAATAAATTACAATGATTGCTCAAACCACAATATTATCTGGTAGACAACATGAGCGATAATTTAAAGTTATCAATGTCTGGGCAGGCTGTCAAAATTTAGAGATTCCATCCATCTCCACGACTGACTAGCTAATAAATCAGTTTACTGCAAAATTAAATTACGTGCTTGGTATGTAAGCGCTGTAATACGGTTAAATACCGTGACTGGGTATGATTGGGAAGGCAAAGAGGAGAACGGGTAGACTCGGTGCCCAAGCAAAACGAATAAAAAAAAAATTAATATAAAAAAAAGGAGAGAACTTTAGTGAATACCCACGAGTTGTCCAGCCATGGTAAAATCTTGTGGCACACAATTATAATAGCGACGAACGAAAACGTTTTCTGAATTTAAATTGTTTACATACAATATACATAATATTATACCCGTTTTCTAAATTGATAAACCCGCGCAATTCAGTTAAGTCTGATTGTTTTGAACGTATAATTGCTATTTGGCATTTCTATTTGACTATTTTTACACGCGTTTGAAAGTAAAATCTATGATAATATTATATTGCTTGTTCTTAAAATGTATCTATTAAATACACGATTTTAATAATATTTGATAAATAGATTGAACGTTTTAGTATTATAGAAATATAGGTATAATAGTAATATGTTAATATGGACGGACACGCACAAAAAACAATAGTATGGTTTACACAAAAGTAATAAACTGTATTAATGACTTTCATTATAAATGACGCGACGTACTGGAAAAATTAAAAAAAAAAAATTATAAATGCTGTAAAATAATAATAATGTGTTAAAATTTTAACGATCTGTGTTCTTTAAAATTCTATTTTGACAATGTGAAAAAATGTTTGTATTATTTTCTATTTTACCTCATCAAAATATATTTCCTTAATATTATCTACAATAAAGACAGTGACGAATAATAGACACGTTATTAAAAGTTTTTGAACAAATACAAACATTTTTAAGCCTTTGCATTTAAGAATATTATAAAATTTTATATACAATTTAACATTTTATTGATTTAACTTCAATCAATCAGAGCTACAAAAAATTAAAATGACTCGAGGACGTCATACCCACATGTATTATTTTCATCTTATTAAACACATGACAAAATTTTTAATCTTAAAACACGCATGACTTATTTATTAAGAAAAAAGCTTTCTCAAAGCTCTAAATTATATTCTTCCCATTAAATTTTATAATAGATCAATTAACTCTAATAATAAAAACAAAAAAGTAAAATAAATTGTTCTCAGCTTAAAATTTGACATGTTATGCGTTAATCAACACAAACGAATATGATATATGGTCACTGTTCATAATCGATGTTTGATGAAGGGAAGCTTAGTCTATTATCAATATGCTCGTTTAGTTTAGGGAGATCTTGGCCTCGCTAAAATTAAATCAAATTTCTACTACCTATAGTAATATAGATCTAGTTATATACAATAATAATAATAGCTTAAGTGTATATCCATGATTTGTGTATAATATACAAAGAGTTATTAGTTTTTAAAAAGTTTTTTGAAACAACAAACAATTTAGCTATTAACCTTTTATATACAGCGCGTATTTAATTGTCTTACTCCATTACGGGAATACATGATAAAAGACAACTTGTAATGAGAAACGTTTTAGTGATTACTTTAGCTTAGCTGGCCGGCTGGCTGGCAATCATGAAACCCAAATAACGGCGACGGCAGGCGTGAAAGCGTTTTATGTACAAAAGGAAGTCTTTGCGTTCCTGAAAGTGTTATACATCGATATAGACCCAAAATTCACTTAAAAAGTCATTAGTTATCGAGCTGCTCAGCTTGCCCAACGACTACAATCAAAAGGGATAAAATGCTTCGTGGACGAAAAAACATTCGAATGGCGCTTAACAGTTTACGGAACCTTTTCACCGCTGAGAAAACTTTTCAAGTTTAAACCACCAAATACCATGGGAATTAAATAAAACGTTCTTGATGAATTTTCGAATCTATTTTTTTCTCTTCTATAATCCAAACGTATTGTGCTATTCTTGGTAAGTAAGAGTATTTAATTTTAAATTGATGTTTACTCGTGTATGGCTTGTAATGCAGTTTTTTTTTTGTTTACAAAAAAATTAACTACCTAATAAAATGTATAAACAGTATCAAATTATACTATGTACTTGTATAATTAATAATATAAATATATTAACTTACTTGTACCTTGTGTAGTTCTTTGTGTTGGCTACCTAGCAAAATATACAAATGGTCTTCATATTATACGCTATGTACTATTGTACTAGTACAATTAGTACAATTAATAATATTAATAAATTAACTTTTGCTTTGTACAGTAGTCTTTTTACGCGTAATTAATGTACATAATTTTAATGGTCCAACCCAATAAAACTCGGTCTGCTTAATCGCTCTAAATTATTTATTTTTTTCGAAAAACTACTAGTAAAGCACGTGATAATTTTCAAAAATCATCTCATAAATAATTTAAAAATATTTTAATAAAACCATAACAGCTTCACTGAGAGCAAATATCGGAGATGACATCAAATGTAATTTAAAAGTTTTTAATTGAAAAATATATATTATTATATTCATAAAAAAATTAATATTACTGTTTAATAGATTATATATATAAATATATTTATATTTTAAGTAAGGTAATTTTTATTTATTTTTATTTTTTTTTTGAGTATATGTATGTTTTGACACTTTTTATAGTAAAAAAATTCTTCAATTTTTAACTTCAATATTGATTTCTAAAAACAAATTGGTACTTAAGTACTGGTCAAAGGTAAAAAAAAAATCCCTCGCATTTCTTAATAATCGGAAAAATTTCAGTATTTAAACAACATTAACTTTTGATTAAATCAATAGTATATGATTATTTAATACATGATCTACCGTAGATTTTTCTTATAGAAACCTAAAAATATGAACAATACATACTATTTATGAGTTTTTACTAAACTAGACATTTAAATTTAAAATAATAGTTTTGGTTAACTTTTTATAATAATTCAAACATTATTATTTGTAGATACTTGAAACTTTTCATCAATACGTAATATTTACTATATTATATAATACTATATTGTTTGTCAACGTTGAACTTTCCTTAATTGGCTCGTTGTCGACGATGATACGTGCCCTAGTAAAAAATGGTTTATAACCAGTAAATAAACAAAGTGTAAAAAATAAAATGAGTTTCATACAAATAATAATATTTTTTAAATACACATTAAACACATTACAATAAAATATTACTTACTAAGTAATACGTCCCATATTATAATGAAGTAAAAAACTGTGTCGTAAGGTTTTAGATTATCTTCTTGACCTGTTCTCGCTTGTAAAACCAAACCAGAGCTAGTGAAACGGAATTTTCTTTTCACAACAAAATAAACCGAAGCTGTTCATCACATTATTTACTGGACTGTCGGAATTAAATCTGATCGCATGTTCCACAGATAGACAAAAGGATGGCAAATAAGTCACAGCAACGTTGTATAATAATATAAAACAACGTCACACGAAGTGTAAACGGGCCTACTTTTCCTTTAATTTTCTTTGTACACACGTCGCAAAAAAAAACACATGCCGATGGTAGAGTACATGCAGCGTCGCGCAAAACTTTCCGTACGTTCCAACTGACCGGTTGGTGTCTGATTTCTCAATCAAGAGAAGAAGTTCGTTACCTCACGATTATATTTGAGGTGGTAACGACGGATTGGTCTTGAGGCATCAAATTGTGCAAACAACTTACTATTCTCAAAATATTTAGATAAATATTATATGTTATTTGTACCACATTACTACGAACCTATATTTTACACCATTATACGCTGTACCTACGTCAAATATAAATGGCGTAATATTATAATATAAAAAAATACACTATAATTACTGACAAATTTCTATATAAATTAATTGTAAAATATCTTTAAACTTGTGTACATGCTTCATCGTATACACAAATGATTTATCATCACATTATTCTACAATAATAATGACATACTGTGAGAGGTAATTTTACTAGTAGTAGTCACCCCCTCTTTACACACACACTAACACGTACACATACCGTTGGCGTGTGTAAAAATGTAATTACATAGTTACTCAAATAATCTTAAAACAATAAAACATTTAATATACGTAAAAATTATTTTACGTAAAGAGATATTAAGTGTATAGTGCATAAAATTACTTCTCGTGTCAATGGAAAAAAAAATAGAATGTGTATGATGTATATATATCTAAAAAAAATTTCGCCCTTTCCCTCATTTAGAGACTTATATAGCACCACCTTTAATTCAACATCTACAGCAGTGATTTTTCCTCTGTTTTTTCTAACTTAATTATATATATATACACATAATATGCAATTTTTAAATTAAATATTTACAGCAACCATTATATGTGCATCAGTTATAATAAATAATAAAGCATGGCATTATATATATATATTTAACATTTATTAGAAATTATACAATTTTTCATAACAGTTACAAATTTACAATAAGCATGTTTTAAGCGTACAAAATAAAATAATATAAATAACCTGAAAGCTTGAGGATTACAGCTATTTAGTAATAACACTCAGACTACATTTTACATAAAAAAAAGAAGCTTTCAGTTATCTACACTACAATTTGTGAAAAAATGTATGTTTTTCATCATTATTATTAGCTTAAATTTAATTTTCGATTTTTTTTATTTTAACTAAATAAATATAAAATAATATATTGTTTCAAATTTCAGTTAATTATTTGTATTATTAAATAAAGGTATAAATTATTTATTTATTGAAAATTGAAACTTAAAAAAACTTTTATTAACAATAGCTTGTTAACAATATAAGATTCAATAAAAATTAATTAGTTTTCTTAAATTAAAATACTTGAGTGACATTGATACTTGAAACTTAATAAAAAATTTCTTTGTAATATTTAATTAAATAAAAATCAGGAATTACATTTTTGTCCTACCATTCTCGGTTACTGACTTATAAACTAATAAAAATAATATGTGATATAATAATAATTAATTATAAAATATAATTATACTATGAATTTAACATACCATATAATCCATAACTAATAAAAAATAAATGATTAGTTATAATATAATTATATATTTATATGGTTATAGAATATCTTTAAAAATAAATATTGACATGGTATATCCGGTGAAAATAATTTTTCATGTGTAACATAATTTATCATTAAATTCAAATATATTACATTTAATTACTATATTACACAATTACTAGATACACTCGAAACCTACTATACATCAGACCTACTACCCTGTTTTTTATTTATAATATGTTTTTACGTTTTAATATAACATAACGTTTCTTAAATTATTTTATGTAACTCATTAATATTAAATATTCGAATGATTATTATACTCGATATAGAAAATAAAAATAAAAATCATTCTTAAACTAAATTTCTATAATTAAAATAATTATTATAATGTATACAATAAAATCATTAAATATTTTAAACCAAAATAACTTTGAAAATCATAGTGTCACTTGTTCTCTTATTAAATTGTAACCGTTAAATGTTTACAAAACAAAATATGATAAATTTAATACAAAAAATGTATTAATATACTCTTACTTATATTTATTTCTTATTTAAAGTTTAGCTATTTTATAGACTGTAAAATATTAAGATTCATCCTTATAAGAAATTGTCCTTTATATTTTATTCTCAAATAAATTTCTTTCAGCGCTGTTTATAGTTAATAGTTTTACGAGATCATCTTTTCACTTCTTTTATCTCTATAAATGATTGATGAGACTTGTTACAGCAGATTCTTGAGGAATAAAATATGTTCAAACAACAATTTTTCAAGTGACTTTTTTTTTCTAGTAATTACTATATTAGTATCTTCAGAACATAAAAAAGAAAGAGATCTAATTTTGTTTACGATATATATAATTTTTAGTACTTATATAACTTTAACGAATTATTTTGATCGTTATTCGAAATTAATACAATTTTACTTTGGCTAGTAGAGTTTCTATTGGAGAATTGGAAAAAGTTTTAATATATTTTTTGTATAATGTCTTGCAAGTTAAACTTATTGACTTGAAATATAGCATGGTACGCTATAAACTCAAAATATAACTTTTATGACGTAGAGACTTGTATGTACCATTTCAAACTTAAATTTCTCCAAGATTTTTAAACAAAAAAAAAAAAAAATGTGTTTCATTTAAGAAATAAAGATTTTAACCTATGAATTCAATCAACTATGCAAAAGTTAATTAATATGAGTATAAGATTTTTCGAATCTAGTATTACATATTTATAATATTTCAAGTAAGAAACAAATAATTGGATACTTGTATGTGAATTTAAAGAGTGATCAATAATTATTATTATTAACATTTTAACTACATAGACGTAATCAACAAAATAAAATAATATTCTTAAATTTAGGATAAGAAAAATATTTAAAATTTATATTACAAAAATTAAATATATTATACCATATGATCCAATGTTAAGAGAGTATTAAAAAAGTTAAGTGTTTTAATAGATTATTTGATAATAATGAATTTTATAATACTAATAGTGTTTTAAATATATTAAATATAAGTTAAAAAATCATATTGTACAAAAAAAAAATATGCCTATTATTAGATTAGATATTTTAAAAACAAAAAAAACAAATAATTGTTACATTTTAAATATTAACTGAAAAATAAACTAATATTTATGACTGATTGTATAGAAATTAAAGAAATAGTACGACACTCATTTTAAAAATTTTTCTTTTACATATTCGAGATCTCAAAGTAACTCATATAATCAACAAATTAGTAGAATACATAGACTACTTATCAATTATTATAAATGACAATCCTTACTAAGATTGGCTTTCGATTACTAATGTATTCACTCACTCTTTTTTTTTTTAAGTATACCTTTTAACAAAACATCAAATTAAAGCTTGAAATTGCATGTCCAATAAAAATTTATTTTTAACTTTATACTTCATGAAATTAAAAAAAAAATCAAATATTTTAATATTGTAAAATATTATGCAAAATGAACTCAAAGTACACAATAAATAAAACTTACCTAGTAACAATGTATTTAATTATAATATAACCAAATGTGCATACACTATAAATACAAATACATTAAAATACACATTTTAACTTATAAGTATATACTCTAATGTATTAAGATGGTGTTATATGTAATACAAATGTTACATTTACAAAAGTATAAGACGTATTTAACTTTAAATCTGACACGTTAAGTATTAGAGAATGATTATTAAATATGAAGAAGTCGATATTATAATGCACCAATTAATTTATTTTTCCAGTGCATTTCTACGGTTAACTACTTAAATCCATACAAAGAAGTTATAGTAACTAAGAATCCAATATTCATATATACAAGTATATCGCTAATTATGTAGGTGCTTCGTGTTATAGACTAAACATGAACACCTTTTTTCCCTCTCCGGTGTTGTAATTTGAGTGTAACAAATGTAAAATTTTCAACACAATAATATTATATATTTATATTTATGTATGGTAAAAATAATGTTTTACATATTTTAAATATAATTTATGACATTTATTATGTTATTAATTATTTTTACTATAATAGATATGTTTAATGTTATTTATGTTAAATTCAAAATAAATTTTAATTTTTAGTTTAATAATATTTTGTCGAAAATTATTTTTTTTAAACTGGTGATATTTTTACACATATTTTTGTAATAGAGAAAATTTAAGATATTAAAAAGAATTAAATATCCATTATAACATAAAATATGAATTGAAACACCAAAAATATGAACGAAATCACTCAATTGTGATCTATACTTAGATCAAGTGTTGATATACATCAACATCAAACGTAAATGTCTCAATGAATAAAACACATTTTTTTATTTTCAATTACTAAAACACATTCAAATGAAAAATACATGGCTATTTTTTTAACTAACTATAAGACTATAATGCAACTATTATTATTATTTTAGAAATACATTTAATACTTTTTGAATTGGCCAAGTTTATCAATTTTGCATTTTTTTTATTTTCAACTAATTAAATAACTATTTTAATATAAACACATAAGGTATCCCAATTATTTACATAAACAATACAGTTATAATTATTATAATTGAATTGAGTTTAATTATACTACAAAGATATCCAAAATATTACTTTTGACAATTACTTAAAATAAAAAATAGAAATATAAAATGCTTTTTAACTGTTTTCAGAAACATAGTTGTTAAATTTAAAATTGTATAAATTATAGTTTTATTTTCACATTAATGGATAACACAAAACGATAAGAAATAATATGCATATTTGAGAGTTTGAAACCAGCTGCTCTAAATTACCTATATATAATATTTCTTCGTAATTTAAAAAGGAACATGAAAATGATTTATGTCATTTCATCAAATTAAAAACAAACCATTATAGTATATCTTACATGATACATATGTCTTAAAAGTTATTTTAACTATTGTTTAGAATTCATAAATCTAAATTTTTGAGTTAAATTTAATGAATTACGTAAGTATAAGTACAGAATATATTTAATATAAAAGTTCCCGATATGGTAAATAATTTTCAAACCTAATAATGTATACAAACAAAATAAACTTAAAATACAATTATTTATTATAATACATATAATTCCAAAACTAAACTTAATACGAAACTCATTTTCTATTACTCTCAAACACAACTTAATAATTAATTTAAAAATGATTAGATTGTAAGACATTAAAACTATAATTTTCATACCTAAACAATATATTAAGTAGATAAAAATTGTATGTTGTATGGTATCATATAAAATTAATAAAAATTTATTTTTCTGGCCCATTTATGTCAAGCAACTATTAATTAAAGTTAAATTAAATCAAAATAATATATATATATATATATATTTATTTTTTTTCAAATTTTTAATACATACTCATATTGAACTTATAAAACAAGACATAGATATTAAGGATAAAGTTATTTTCAATTTATTTATTAATTACTCGTTCAAAACTTCAAATTAAACGTTATAGAGTTGTCTTTGGATTAATTACTTACGGTGCAAAATATAATAGATTATAATTAAACGATAATGGATGCCACTAATCGTATAAGCAAATAAACAACTACAACGATGAACGCGATGGCTTTGTATCATAAACCAAAATCAGGAAAAATTTCTTTGAAGTGGAAGAATTAATAAACAATAATTTATAATACTTCAATAGCAAATACAGATACGTGAAATATCGGAATAATACAACATGAAATAACAATAAAAATGTATTTGTGTGATTTAAAAAAAATAAATAAAAATATCATTTCACCCTGCACTTTTATATCGGTATTAATTATTCAATTAAAAACCTCAATTACAAATTACCTCGTTAGTCGTAACACACTTGAATATAAATTATTGCAAAAACAATAACTGGTCACCAAACCGCAATTACAAATGTTTACGGGATTGATTGGAACACAAAAAATATAAAATCAAAAAATGTATGATATATAATATAACAAGCCCGTAAACCATTTTTCCTCAAATCATATATTTTTAAACTATTTATTATTATTTTTTTTTTTTTTTTGTATTCATCTAAAAATAACATTCATACTGTTTATTAACATTTCAAAAATGGAGTGCAAATAAAATTATTCATAAACTTACACTACAACACAATGTTAGCTAAAATTACGACCAAAAATTATAAATAGTTACATCGAATAGTTGCCGTAAATGTATAGTATTTATACTAAATAGCAATATATTAATATTTAATTATTAATTCATAATAATTATAACAAATGAATTATAGATAACTACTACAATTTTTCTAACTTTAAACTTGACCTATTTAAATGCATCATGACCTTAACCATTACTCTTTTTCAGGGATATATAATGTATTATGAAAAATACAACAAAAAAGAATAATAATAATATTATAATATATTTATATTATGTTATAATAATGGAAAGGCTTTAGACTCAGGACTAATGGTTTTGTAAGGATCATGCGTATAATCTAAACTGTTTTTTCCTTACAAAGAACTGTAATCCTGTCTAAGAGAGTTAAAATATTCTAAGTGTTACTTAAACTTTAAAGTATATACCAACAATAAAAGTTAAAATAAAGTTACAAATTACTTTATTTTTTTTGATATTGTTTTTATATCAAATACTACAGAATAATATATTTTATTGCTTAATGAAGTATTTTTTTATATATCACACATAAATACAACAGCCATATTAATAATATATTATATACCTACCTACTTTATTATATTATTAAGTATTCAAATTATTTTAACTTAAAATAATTTCTATGTATTATACGTACAGCCAAATATTCAAAGTTTAAGCGGATAACATATCTTTTGTATTAATCAATTAAAAAAACATTTAGACCGTCTCATGCCGATATTGTTATATTTTCTCTCTTGATACTATTTATAAAATCATTAAGTAAGAATCTCTACAACCATAATCAGCCTAATGAGGCAAACTTTTTGGATAAGCAAAACAGGTTAATATAATAAACGATTTATTAAAATGAACATTTTTCAAGCTGATTTTATAAAATAAATAAATGTTTCTTTATTTTTCACGATTATCTTGTTTAAGTATTTACTCTTTTAAAAGTATAAAATTAAAAAAAAAGTACTGTAATTAATTTTAATACCCAACACTTCATTTTCAGAGTAATAAAAAAATCAATGTAGCGCATTGATATGTAAATAACTTCATAATATAATAAATAAATAACACAGTAAAATCTCCACTAACAAAAATAGCAATAAATAGCGATGACCCTAAATAGCAGACATATTTTTGAAAACAAACTAAACTACAGATTTTTTATAAACTGAACACTTAAAATAATTGAAAAAATATTAGTATTGATGTTTAGAGGTTTTTCTATAACATTAAAAATACAAAAAACATACTTAATGTCACCGAAATGTATTTATGAGTGTCTCATCATTTCGACACGCGTCAAATAAACGCGTTCATTTAGAGCTTAAACGAACAACAATTGGACACATGCAACATTTCGACTCATACAATTTTGACACCATTACACCTCGTTAGGCGTGATTAAATTTCAAATTTCAATGCAAAACAAAAAATTTAATTAAAATTTTAAATTACTTAGCCTACTCTTAAACCCCCTCAAACTAATACTTGTATGTCATAAACGTTTTTTATACACATACGTTTTGACTTACCATCAAAATTACTGTCAGCTCGCACTGATCAATAAAATGTTAATTTCAGGTAATTCAATAAATGATTTTGATTTTTCCATAACTTAACCAGATCAATATCACTGATTTAATATTGTGAATAATATTCGTATTTAATACTGAGATAAGGATATGTTGTCACAGATTTTTATATTTATTTTTCTGAATATAAACTTATGAGCGTATATTTATTAATAAATAAATAACAAATAAAAATATAGGTATTAAGTGTAGAATTTGTAATATAAAACTTCATTTGTCACATTTATGTAAGTATAAGTATAATATACAATTTATTTAATTTTAAATTGCGCGTAATACCTTGAATCACTTTGTTAGTTGCGTAGTTACTTATAACTTATAACTATAATATAATATAGATACCGGTTTTTATTTTGTGTCAAAAGTGATGACTGATATAACTGATATTTACATATAATATATTATTTTCATTTTTATTTATTTGTATTATGCTGAAATAAATTTACGTCTAAATGTAGTAGCATAACATCGCATGAGCCGAAATGACGTAGGTACATTCATATTATAATAATAAATAATAATTGACGAAAATTAGTTAGACCAAAGAGTAATAACTCGAATAGTCGAATAAATTACCAATTGACTAATACCTGTGCAAATAATAATGTATATTTTTGTATAAACGGAAGTTTACGACTTCATTCATGACTTAATTAATGTAAGTGAGTATACCTTATGATTTTAAGAGATTCCAATAATAAAATTAAATAAAATTGTATTACGTATATTTTAATTAAGTACTATAAATTATTCTCAAATCACCAGATGTCCATATTTTTTAGTAAAAAAAAATATTAAAACATAAAATTTAAGAATTCAAGAACTTACTGTTCGTTCAAAATTTAAATTGATACATCAACATTTATAAAAAAAAAAAATCAATTATTTAATAAATTGCGATGAAATGAGTGATTATACTTGAAAAGAATAAGTTCGTTTCACCACAATAATCTCTTAAATTGTATTAAAAAATCTTATTTATTTGAAAATATGACCATTAAGTTTACTACGTTTTAAAAGCATATTAATACAATAATGAAATAAATGAATTCTCGATGGAAATACTGACCATGAGCATACTTAGTGACTAACTCTGTACAAGAAATCTGCTAATTGTTAAAATGCCATCTTGGTAGGTGTTACTGAGAGCCGAATATTACGAATATTGTAATATCACAATAAAATTATATTTCGAAACGACAATGAATACAAACATTATTTTCGATGTTTGTTTTATTTCCCATTTAATTTTTACAAAGTGGAAATAAAATTACTGCAGTTGCAGTATAATCATCGGAATTATATTTTGACTCAAATTTAAGAAATTTATCGGAATGATTTTCCGGATACATTTTTGTAGCCGTAATTCGCAAAACGGTTTCTATGTCTGTAACCATGGTTCTCCGGTACCTACGGCGGTGGCCAACGCAGTCTTATGTGTATATCAATCAGATAATATATACCACACCCCTGCAAGGGGATGGTTTTCTTCTACAGCCCTTCTACCGGCCGGGCCCATCGTCGCGTATTATTATGATAATTATACCACAAGATGCGACGTACATTATGTGTTTATATAAATTATTATTTGTAACCGGATGATTTAAACCATGTTGGCGCAATGTAATAATTCATCTGACAATGCCAAGGCCACGCAAAGCTTTAGAAATCTAAATGAAAAAAACAAAATTATTCTTTACTAATAATATACACACGTCCCAGAATACAACAAAAAACTTGGCCTCGCGCAAAAGCCGATATATTTCTGTGTGGTTGTCAAACGCAGTTAAAATCAACCGTTATAGTTAGGTACATAGTGTGATTGGAACAAACAGCCATATCACAGCGTTCATAAAATTAAAAACCAACACCTGGAAAAATGAATCGGGAAACCCTATAGACGATAAATCTTGAAATTATAAATCACTTTTGTTCCAGCACAAAACAATAGATATCAGAATATAAAGGTTTTTCGAGCTGTTGTCATATTAAATACACATATTTCACGCTACCTATATATTTTATGTGTGTTTTTCTGTAGTATATGATTAACCCAAGTGCATAATTTGTAGATAAAATTAAATTTTTTCATAGTGTTTAATTAATCACAAACACACAATATTTTTTTTTATTCCAACCGAAGAAAGCGATGATATCCATGTTTATGATCGTTTTATAACTACCTATAGTATTAAAATTTGTTATGCGAATATTATGTTCCGGATCAATAATTTAAATCATATTTTTTTTTAAATCCTACACATACATTTAATAACGTAAAAGATAAATTAATCACAATACTAATATCCAAAACATCTGTAAAATTACCATATAAACCAATGCCCAATAGGCAATAGTCACAGAATTGAAAATACCAGTTTAAAATTGTAATATTATAATATAATAATATCTACAATGTTTATTCGTTTGTATACTCGACAAAAAATTCAATAAAACCCATCCATGTGAAACAAATAAGTTTCAGCATTTTATTTGTAAGTTATTCATTTAATATTATATTCTATCCACTAATATTATATTAAAAATAAAAATAAATAAATAAGCTCCTACGTATGTTTTGAATGATATGAGAATCCAATCAGACTATAGAAAAATATTAAATTAAGCAACGGTTGACCGCACTCGTAAAATTAAGTAAGGATACATTATGTATATGGTACCATCGTTTTGAAATTAATGCATTGATATACTTGCTTTATTGTAATTATATATAATATTATATACTAGACTATTTTTTTTTATCGAAAAATATTCATTATGTCGAAATATATTTATGTTTTTTAAAATATTTTTTTTCCATAATTTCCAATCTAAATTATATAAATTTTTTTAAGTTTTTTATTTTTTCAAACGACTTAAACATTTTTAATCTCATAATTTGAAACAGAATATTTTTTAAAGTATTTCGATACATAAAAATCTAAATTCGGACTAATAGTTTATGAATTATAAGTATTTCAAGTGCTGGTGATCAAAATGAAGTGGTGTGTGGAGGATATATTTTGTCTACTGAATCCGCTTTTACCTAAACTTTAAGTACTTAAAACTCATAAACTACTCGTCAAATTTCGATTTTTATTTATCAAAATATTCCAAAAAATATTCTACTTCAAAATATGAATTTAAAAATTGTATGTTGTTATTCAAAAAAGTAAAAACTTAAAAAATTTAACAATAAAAAATTTTTAAAAATATAATTCTTTAAAAAAAAAAAAAAAGGTTTTTATTTCGACTAAAAATTATATAAAAAATAAATATTTTCAAAAACATAAGTATATTTCAAAATAATGAATATTTTTTGATAAAAGAATTGAAATGTACGTATATTGAATATAAAATACAAGATCTTTTGAACTCCATGTGATTAAAAATGGTTAAGATTAGTTATGTTGATTATTACAAAATCCTCACCATTTTCGGTACACAAAGACGTTTACAATATAAAAAACTTAAAGGGGTATATAATTTTTACCTTACCACCCCTGTGTATATGCAGGAACTTTTATTTTCTATAGGTTATATTATAAAGATAGAAGTAATAATAATAATATATTTATTTCAAATTACTTTTAACTTTTAAAGATAATAGTAACTTTTGTTTGCAAGTATACATTGTAGTATATTATTGTTTTTATTGACTTACAGAATGTGTTGGCTTAAGGGACTTGAAAATCCACGTCCCTGTGGCAGTAAGATCTGGATCCATACTGCAAATGAACTGTACATACGATTTGGAAAATACAGCATTGTATTCAATAAAATGGTATTTGAGGGATCAAGAATTTTATCGATATGTGCCAAAAGAATCGCCTCCCACCCGTGTTTTTCCAATGCCTGGAATTATAGTTAATGTGAGTAAGAATAAAAAAAATTAACCTCCTTTTACTATAATGCTGTTTAAATGAAAATGTATTTATATTAAGTTAAATATATTATAAATCATTTTTAGACTTTTTTTTTTTAGTATTAAGTTATTTATTCAAGAAGTAGATTATGATTTAAATATATCAAAAAACATTAAATACATAATGTATTAGCTATCCCTATGTACTTTGTTTACCATTAAAAATGACACCTTTTATAATATGATACAAACTTTATTCGATTTGTTATTTAATACTTGGTGTAATTATGTTAAAAACTTTTAAAAAAATAATAGTGCAGTGTTATCTATACTTCTATTTTATAATTATATTCAAATAATGAAACTCAATACTGAAACGGTTTTTAGCAATTAATAAAAAATATTGATTTATAACTGAAGTGGTAGAAAAAAGTCAGACATTTATCTGTCTGTGGTGGCCAGTTATTTGTTGAAATGATAATCAAGACATTCTTAAAATAATGTACTAAAATATCTAAATAACCGAGTTATAAATCTTAATCGAATACAACCAAACACAATAATAACTGTACAGTTTACATATTAAAGTGTTGAACATGATTTTAAAAAGATGGTTTTCACCAAATAGAAAATAGATATTGGTTTAAAATTTATCCAATTATAATAGATAAGTATTTTATTTTATTTTATTTAACTAATGGTAACTCTTAACAAATAAAAATTAATTATTTTTCAAAAAAGTCTATAAAATTCACTGACTAAGCCCTTCTTTGCAATATAAATTTTGCAACATTTTTTTGGGGGGAGTTCTTTTATTATGAAACGAAGATATTATCAAAATTCTAAGCTTAACTAATTATGATCAATAATGGGATTCGTTCACAGACAACACAAAATTTGTATAATATCTTAATATGCGAATTTGACAGTTATTTTAAAAATTAAAACTTGAATATTAATTAACTTATAAAATCAGAAATATGTTTAAAATATTACCCGTGATATAGGTAGTCTATAATTTAAAAAAGGAACCACATGACGATTAGATGAGTGGTTACTAAGATTATTGGCGTCTAAGATTTTCACTTTCACATTTATATGTGTAAATACCGAAGTATATTACTTAAAAACAATAATTTTATAAACATACTTAAAATTTAATTAAATGTTCGATTTTTATTTATCAAAAACTCCGATAAATATTGTGCTATAACATGAAAGTAGAAAAGTAGGTAACCGCTCTGCTGTACAATAGTTATCGATTATAATACTGTAATTAGTTATCGACTAAGCGACTATAAAATTTAATTTGAACTCAATGTTTATCATTGTATACGAAAAACATTTCTGTGCGAAAATAATCCATCAGTCGTTTATATTATAAATCATAACATTTTATGTCATGTTTTTTATATTATTATCAAAGTAATTTATTATTATACAATCAGTATTACGGTAGGTTTATTTCATTTTTTCGAGAGCATTGTATTTATATTAAATTACACCTTTCTGTAAAACGGTGTGAATACGCTTGAAAATTTAAACGTTTCAAACATCTACAAATGCTCTAAAAGATTCAAAATTTCATACTTGGATAATAATAATAAAACATTAAGTGAAAATTTTAAGCATCTAGATTTATTTGTATTATTATTACTATAACATAACAAAATTGATTGTGACAAAAACTTGTCTGTGTAAAAATTTAGTTTTTTCATAGTATTTTAAAATTAATATGATAATTTCTGAGAATTTTTTATAGTTAACCCTTTTCTCTTAAAATAACAACAAGATTCACTTTCTTATTAAAAAACATATTGAAATCAAAAATCTTTAATTTTGACTGCTTAAGAAGATGAAAGTGTACAAAAAAATTTAAAAATTACAAACTAATACACTTTATTGTAAGATTAATATATTCATTGCTCCGCTTAAAATTAGAAATATATCTTGTCATTCAAAAATGTAAAAACTTAAAAAATTATAATGATAAGCAGTTTTTTTCATAATTTCTTTAGTTTTTGAAATGATGAATATTTTAAGTTAAAAAATCACTAGTTATAAATTTTTTATTTTTATAATCTAAGCAAAGTAATGAATATATTGGTTTTCAACGAAGCATAATGTTGTTTTTTTGTGTGTCTTAAGTCAACATTTTTAGGACATAGCTATTCGGCTCCTATTTTACATAAAGATCAAATCCCGAATAGCTCCCGTCAAAAAAAGTCTTACGAACAGGTATTTACTCAAATGACTTCGGGGTTTTACAACACGAATACCTTTCCACGCAGACTTAGAACTGTCTCAATAAGATGTGGTTGGTGATTTTTCAAGGTTATATACAAAAATCACGTATTGTAAATTAAATTAAATTCTATTAAAAGAAAACGAAAAATATTCAACCAACTTTTTCACATAATCCACTTGATATCTCGAAAAAATAATTAATAAATATGATTATCAATAAATGCACATAAAGGCAGTGGATATCGTGAACAGACTTAATTTCGAACAAACTGCTCAGGCTGACACGATGATTTACCATATCCATATTGGTTACATTTTATAAGCAAAATTATTATTGACTATAATTTATATTATAATATGTACTTAATTCAACCTCTTATTATTGTCAGTATTGACAATTAGCCATCAATACACACACTATTGATTAGATATCGATGATATACAATAGTCATGTAGGAACGATATAATACAGACAATCATCGCCTATTATATCGCCAAGTACATAAGTACGTATAATATATAATTAATTTCGATATAAATAATATGTTCAATGTTTCGGTATATTTAATATTATCAATACGAGTACCTATATACGATATTTTCGGTGTACTATTTTAAAAATTAATTTTAAATTTAAAAATACGGTATACCGGTTCATAGACCTCAAATCTGTATACCAGTATTACCGTCAGCTGTTAGATAATTTACCTGTTCATAAAACCTTTTTCAACGAGAACCGTTTGGGATTTAACCATTTTACCATTCATAAAATATTTTTCGACGAGAGCCGTTTGGGAATAATAAAACAATGGATAGGAGCCATTTGAAATGCTCCGAATTTCTATACCACCAATCAAAATATATTGAAAAAAATATCATTACAATTACAATTAATTTAATAATCCTTAAAAGTTTAGATTTTAACAAAAAGCAGAAAAATTGGATATTTATTATATTAATAAATATTAATATAATTAAGTATAATTTTTTTTATTATTATTATTTATTATTAATTTACCTTATTTATTATGCTTAAGTGATTTTTGTTTTTTTTAATTAAAATATTGATTGTATATTCCACTTTTATTAAAATGATGCTTTTCTAATTTCTATAGACAGTAGAAATTTCAAAATATTTAAACAAATTAATGCTACACTCAGATACTTGAAATTTTTCAATTTTGTTTTCTTTAAATGTTAATTAACAATGTTTTCTAGATCAAATTGCTTAAAAATATTATACAAGTTTTTACAGAAAATTTAAAATATCAAAAAATACAAGGGAATTTTTTTTAAATTATTTTTACAATGAAATTTGTCAAAATACGAAGATTTTGTAGTTAAAAATTGATGAAATTTCCTTTTAAAATATCTTAAGTTTAAAAATTTAATGAAAGTTTCTTCAAAAATTTTTCTTACAGCAAACTCAAAATATTGATCAAACATAAATACAATTCTTGTGTTATTTCAAATCAAGAGACAAAATTATAATATACTTTAATAAGAAATGATATCATTGAATTTTTTATATTACAATTTTTTTCGCTTTATCGAAATTTAAATTTAAAAATTAATCATTAGAAATGTACACTTTTTATCCATTATGAATATTTTTAGTTTTTATACGAACTAAATTTTCAAAATAGTTAATTGATTTATTATTAATCATACCACAAACTTAATTGCACTATTACACGCAGTACATCGGTTAAATTTTAAGTAGGTATCATCATAGGCGAAACTACAGGTCAGGCCAGTCAGGCCATGGCCTGACCTAATACTGGCTGAAAATTTTTATTTGTATATTGTATATTATTATATAATATTTTAATAATTATTTGGCACATATTTTTTTATATATATTTTATTTAGCTTGACCTAATGAAAATGTCTAGTTTCGCCAATGGGTATCATATTATTATAAATTATATTTTATCAACATCTTATTATTTAACTTATTGTCTATCCAGTATTATTATAGGTACTAAAATTTGAGAACGACACACCGTTTCTGCTCAGAATCATTATTCAAATAGAATGATTCATCATTACAATTAAATTTAACATGTCCATTAAAGTAATCTACTCAGTGATGAGATACCTACACTCGAAATATACTACACAGCATAATACTAACGTCCCCTTTTTTTTTTCAGTTCACATCAAGTAATATGATTTAAAATACACGTTTAAACACACATTAAATATTTATTTTGACTTTATTAATAGAGATGGGTTATACACACGAATAAATAATCGATAACACCATCTTAATATGGGAAATTACTTTTGATTTTATATAATAGCAGGCAAGTTTGGAGTTTAGTTTTAATTATATTTGTGCACACTGCGCGTACCGGATCATTAAAATAACTTCTGTAGTCTTACATCACAATGCCAGATTTTTACATTTATTATTGAACTAATGCCAAGTATGAATTTCTGTACCATTTGTTTTGGTATACACGCATGCATACAAAACATAACGAGTGATTAATTATTTTAATATTTTATGTACAGTAGGTACCTATTGGCTACTACCAACCAGCTATTTAGAAAATAAAACAATAATCTACATTTTTACACAATATTTACATGTGAGGTTTTATTCTTGAGCAGAATCACATACAATTATACAAAGGTATACAATTGGTTATATACCAATGGTGATAGACAATCGGACAAACCTCAGTAATAACAACACATTTTTTATTATAATTTTAACTTTCGCTATGAATTTACATTGCGTCATTAACGTTATATTATATTATTTGTATTTTGTAGGCATAAGTTTCATAGCATTATTATTGAACACTATAAAAATTACGACTAGAAATTTATAAATACTATTAATTTGATCGAATTGTATACGCAATAATAAACTGTATTGTGATGAGATTTACGATTCGTTTCCACAGCTAGTTTTCGACCATAATCATTGATAAAAACTACCAAGAGAAAACACAGAGAAAAAGAGGGAACTATTGATAAATGTGATCTAATAAAATACAAAAGGAAGGGATTATGGTCTATAGTGTTCAACAACTTCTATATCAAATCAAGTAAAAGTTTATATATAGCTTCGTTCTGTTGGACTATGTACAATGAATAGAGCCGGTTTTTATATTTCATTCGATTTTTGACGATTGAACTCTTTATTAGATTGTGTTTTTCCTTTCACTTGTATTGATTCGTGTATCGTTTCTGGGAACCCATTTTGTGTTTAATTTAAATTCAAAATATAGAGTTGAGATAATATTGTACGAGATCCGTAGTTATAAACATTGAAAATGTATAATAATTTATTGTACACGATTTAATATATCTACTATATAAATAGTTATAATAGTTACATAATTAATTATGCAGTAATAAAAAATCAATGTAATAATAATAAAACTGTAATCAAAAATTTTTTAAATCATACAAAAATTATATGAACTACATAAATAAGTATTATCATCATGCCGGCCATCTATTCTCAGTAATGACTAATCGTTATTGATTATTGTAATAATCAAACGTAATTATTTTTCATGTTTATTACACTTATCACATTTATATTATTATTCATTATCATATTATTACACCTTTTCCCTGTTAATTTTAATTATTTTTACAATACTAATTAATAACAAATTGTTTAATACAGAATAAAATCTTTGTTTAAGCGTTTTCCTTATTCCTAGCTCTCTTATTAAACACCTAGACTATACACTTTGGTTCTATTGGTAGGGCTTGTTTCTGACTTGTATTTTATTGTGGCTAGTTAGTGTTGTATTTTTCAATATAAATTATTTTAAATTTAAATGTATTTCTCATTATTTATTCACTACCTATAAAATGTTGCTGTTACCATTGAAGTGAAAAATAAACTAGCACATTATCATTTTTCAACTGCACTATTATAATAATCAAATGTTATTGTTTATTATGTTTACTACTTTATAGGTAATGATCTCATTACATTTATAATTAGGTTATCACAGTAATAACTGATACGGTAAGGCAATATCAAAATAAGCAAAAATTAAGAAAATAACTTAAGTCAATAGTCAACGTAGGCAATAAATAATGATATTTAACTAATTTATGGTTTTATTACTTAAACTGTAAAATTGTATATTATTGCATTAATTTATTAAACTTCTAAATTTATTATAATACAGACAATACAGTAAGTATTATAATATAATAAATATATACAAAACCAATATAAATATAACAAAAAAATAATTTATTAATTACTTAGTTTTAAGTTTTACTAATTTTACTTTAAAATTAGTACACATATTTTATGTTTATCTAATATCCAATTGAAACTCTAACTCTAAATGTCTGAGTAAACCAACATATATTATTATTAAACAATGAAAAGAAAAGTTTATAATCTTTTTCTTTAGAAATGAACTGCAGCTGATGTACCCTGCTATAACGTGATATGTAGTTATACCGAAATAACATTTTTGAATTTACATGTAATTTGCATAAGCACTTTCAGTTAACAAAAAAAAAAAGAATTATTGAAACAATACATTGAATCAAAGCTTTAGACCACTTAGTCTTTTTACACACATAAATTTAAAACTAAATTTTCCATTAACCTATTTAAATATTCAAAACTCCTCCAGAAACTGTAGATTATTGTGATTACGTTTTTTTGTTGTACCTATAATTTGTATTATTTAAAAAATACCATGTACTTTATTTATACATTTACTTCACTCGTTTATTTAATTACGTCAATAAACAATGTAACAGTAATTTTGTTTATTTTTATCTAAATCCAACTATGTTTAATATATTTGCATTATTAACATTTTTTATAAATATATAGTATTATAAAGTTCGGGCTTATAATTTAATAAACATAATATAAAACGTATTGGTAGTAAAAGCTACCTGTAAGTAGCTAGTTGCCTATAGATAAGTACTCAAATTAATAATTAGGTACAAAACAACTTCAAAAAAGTTTATTTCTAAAATAGTCATTCAAATAAAATAAAAACTTAATTTCAACAATGTTTTATTATGAAAAAATAATTGAAAATAGCTATATGGATGTAGTGAAGTTTCAAGACTTTCGTGATTGTATTATTCCAAACTGCCTGTTTTTGTATTTTAAAATAAAATTTGTTGGTAGATATATTCTTATAATTTTACTTAAACTTGAGTAAGATAGTTAAATATACAATACATAAGTACAATTTCGTTAATATCTCTAAGAGTAAAGTAAAATTACAAGCAATTTCATTAATTTTTGACATCGTAAACTATATTAAAATATTAAAAACAAATAAAGTGTAATAAAATCTTATTTTTAAACTGAACACAGAACATTTACGCAAAATAAATTCTATTAAATGCATTCAATTTACATGACGTGTCATTAGATGAAAAGAATTTTTTTTATATAAATAAATAACTATTATCAAATAATATGGGAAATCTAAGTAAAGTAAATAAATTAATTTGAGTGGTCAAAATATGACATTAAAATTTTACACTAATAATTTATTTTTAAATTTACTTTAAAAAGAATTGAAAAAAATTCATGTTTTGAATATTTTAAAAAGATGACATAAGAATATATTGATAGTAAAATAAACATTTGGAAAATATATTAGTAATATTACACATTATTTACTGGATCTGAATACTAGGACAAAGTGAACCCCATAAAGATAAAGGGAAAATAATTTTAAAAAAAATACATATCATACACTTTTTTGAACTAATTTTTTTTTTTTAACTAACTCACTAACAATTTAAACATATTCCAACTTAAATCTTTTTATTCATATTTAAAAACCTATATGGCTTATAAAAAAAATAATTAAAAATATACTCTTAGTCTATATTATATCTTAGTCTTACAAACGTTCAACATCGCAAATTTGTGTTTAACTATTCCAATTTTAGTTTTAATACTAAAGAAATTTACTTTAAGCTTAAGGTAAGAATATAATTATTTGTTTTTTTTCGATATTTTATTTTTAAAAAATATATGATTATATACAATTTCCTAATTTAAAAATGCTCAAATCTTACTTTAAGATTAAAATATTTAAAAAAAAAAATAGATTATGTTGTCACTTTGTAAATTTTTTAATACGATTAATAATAATATTATATTATATTATATTTTATAATATTCACCCTGATGTTAAAACTAAAACCATCACTTTGAAACTTCAGAATGTAAATTTGCTACTTATTTAGTACGTTTGATAAGACGAAGATGACACATATTATGAGACATTCTCTTAAGAAGCTGTTATGGTTAAAGTGAAACGTATACAATGCTTATGTGGATGTTTACATAGTCACTGACTCATGTACTCAATAATTTTAATCATCGTTATTCACATTATTTATTTTTCCAACGTCTTTCCTACTTAATATTAAGCGTATATTAATTACTAGATAAACAAAAGTACTAATAATACTCTATATGTTTTTGAGTTTTAAACATGAATATAATGTGACTTTAACTTATAATTTATTATAACAATAAAAATAAAAAAATAGAAAAAGTTTAATGCCTATTACAAAAATTATTTTTTTAAAAAAACACTGAAGAACTTATTGTAGTTAGGTATAATAACTATAGATTATTTTTAATATAGTAATAATATTGATAAGTAATAGTCTATATTCATTAATTATTTAAACCATTGAATTTATTTTAGTTATAAGCTTATAATAATTATATTACTAATTTAAATTAAACAAATTATTCAGCATATGTATATATCTATATTCAAAACAATGAACTAATATTTAACATTATAAAAATGATAACATTAACTTCGTTCGTGTTATTTCTAAAATTGTACAATTAATATATATATATATAGGTAATATATTAAATGGTAGTATAACTATATAATATATAACTTATCATAAGTATTTTAAAGTAAAAACCTATTAACTAGTTCATTGCTAACCATATAACGTACAAAATGTATGTACACCTGCCAAGGCAATATTATCGTTAAGTTCATTTTCACTTACGCAAAATACATATAATTTATACAATTATTTTTGAAATTCCATTAAAATAAACATAATGTTCCAGTAAACTTATTTATCAATATGTGTTCATTATATTATATATCTATTTAATATAATTTTAAAAAATCTAATCAAATCTTCGAGTATTTTTATTTATAATTTATTATATTTATTAAATGATGAAATAAATGTTATAAAAATTAAAGAATACAATATGTACAGAAAAACACGCATACAACTACAACGGTTATATTAGTTTATCAAACAATAATAATAAAATATACGAAACGTATTCTAATATTAATTATTGAGAATTTAATTAATACATAATAAGTATAACATTATAATGCTGTCATGAACTTAGCAATTATTATTGCTATAAACTTTTATAAACTATGACATAATGCATTTATATATGTATATCTATATATATAAATTACAGACCAAATGTTTAGAATGGGATACCCCGAGTGCGTCCCGTTTTTAATTTTTACCTTTTTTATAGTTTGAGTGCGTTCGCAATCATATGGACAAATTATATTGATAGCCCAAGTGCGTCCTCAGTTCACAGCTATAAATCCTATTTAAGATAAAATTATCAAATAAATCTTTCAAGATACAAGTTTGAGTGATTTTACGATAATCAAATATGTTGGTTCAAATATACAACTATAGTACTTTATTTTGAAAGCTATGGTTTTAAACAATAGAAAATTGCATTTCAACTTCTATAATGATTCATGAAAATAAATAAATAAAATTTATCTTGAATAAAAAAAAAAGAACTTTTAAAAATAATTAGTACACTAATTGTCCTAATTCAAGGGTATAAACTAAAATAAAATATATAATTATAAATAAGAATCAAAAATATTTTTGGAGTGTAAGCCAGTTCAACTCCTCGTGATGCATTCTGGGTAACTCTAAATGAACTGGAACGCACTAGAGCTATATCAAAAATATGACCTTTTTTTTCTTAAAACGCACTCGGGTGATACCTTATTACGGAATACGGACACACTGGGAACATTAAAAAAACATAATTTTGAGATGCACTCGGGAAACTCCCGTTTGAAACTGTCGATTTGATAAAATGTAATTTTATATTTAGGTACAAGAATCCGATGAAAACAAAGTAACCATTGTGAACGTTCAAAGGGAATTGACGGGATATTATAAATGCGAAGTATCAGCGGACGCTCCGCTATTCCACACCGGTATTAAGACTAAACTCACATACGTCACTAGTAAGTAAAATATTTTTTTTTATAAAAGAATTCGCTTTTGCTATATAATTGTAGGTTTTAACGTTTTAAGTGTTCCTTGTCAGCGGTGACTTAGTCATTCTAATTTTAATTTAATGATAAATCATTGTGCATGAAAAACAATTTTGAGTGTATGGAACGAATGAATTAGTAAATATTTCTAAGGACTTTATATTATACTTATATTATTTTTACTTTCAGAATTTGATAGGTTAAACTATTTTTGTTTTTCAAGAAATTACATGTTATGACTTACATATAAGTCAATACTGAAGTACTCTAGAATAGAGTGAATAAATTCCTGGTATTTACAGTTCAAAAAAATTAAAAAGTAATCAAACATTTAAAATATTTAGAAGCAGCTCAAAAATTAAAATATAATTAAATATTATATTACTATATTTTTTTAATATTATTAAATTATAATTTTTTAAATATAATATAATAATTTCTATAAATTGTAAATATAAATATTTATAAAAATTTCAAGTTAACCAGCTGTTATTCCTTTCTGAGTTACATCGACAAAAAACAAAATCAGTATTGTTAAAAACTAGTGTTGCGTAAATGTTCCTGTTTTCCTGTTATTTTTTTTTTTTATTATTATTAATTTTCCAAAAAATACTAAGTCAGATTTTTCTACTGTTGATTCCCCAAAGTGCCAATTAGATAAAATTTGGTAGCAGAAAATATCCACCAAAGTTGAAGATTCAAGTAAACTATTCTAAACATAATGACGAAACACATTAAAAAAAAATTCTCTATTCGTTTCGATCATAAACTAGCAAATCAATTCTTACGACGTAAGCTAATTATTACTTGATAATATCAATAATAAATAATATCATAATCATATTAATATTATTATCCAGAGGCGTATCCAGACTCAAAATTCAGGACAGATCAGGTTTAAAGAGTAATTTGTGTAATATGAGTGAGTACACAATTTTTTTCAAGAGAATTTTTAAGATATTTTTTTTAAATATACTTTACATTACAATAGTTTGTAATCAATCATATAATGTTTACTAATAATAATAATTTTTTATAAATTATAATATATTTTTAATAAATATGAACTTAATTCACTTACGATTGAACGATTGATATCAACGATAAATTATTAAAACGCGTAATAATTGTCAATTGTCAATTGTCGTAGCCTAGAGGTGTCCGTAAATAATAAATATGTTTTAATTTTCCTCATCGTCAAAAAATCTCTTTCTTATGATTTTTATCATATAATAATATAATAGTTGACTTTTCGTGAATGCGTGTTTATCCGATAAGCACTCGAGGATCGATGATTAATTCGATGTTTATTTATTTTATTTATGGATAGATTATTATTTACGGCATAAAATAAAATCGATACACTGTCACATAGATGTCTATGATCATAGGTTAGGTATTTAGTTTTTATCATCAATACTTAAACCTACGCAGTACATCAACGGGTACATTTCAAATTAAATTTTCAATGTATTTAATAAAAAAAAAAATTTCAAAAATAAGCAAGTATATACCGCTCTGCTGTACATTTTAGATGCTTATCTGTTATGAATGTGTTAAATTTAAATTTAATAATATATTATCATATATATTTGATAAAAATTTCAATTATCTAGGATTATTTGTTTTCGAATATCGATCTTATCAAAAATTGGATTTGTTTTAAAATTCCCATTTTTCTTTAATTTTTGTTGTTTTTTCGAGTTATGAAAAAAATTATGATGATTTTAATCTTTCCAAAGTATAAACTAGATCCAATTTGCTATCTAAAGCCACCCTGAAAGTTGAAAATCGAAGTATCTTATAGACTACTTATATCATAGACACAAAAAAAAAACCATACACATTGCAAAATCAATACATTCATTGTTCTTCTCAAAATCTAAAATTACTTGTTTTTGATATATATATTTTTTTTACACATAATTTCATATTGTAATATTGTATTGAATATTACAATATACATTATAAAATGCATATTTTGGGTATATTTTAAGGGTTTAAAATCAAGGTAGACTTAGGCCTACCAGACCTACCCACTGAACACGCCTCTGTCTCTTATAACCCTCTTATAACCCTGTCCCTTATAACCCACCATACTTACAACAATAATAATCAAATATTTTTACCGTTGCAAAATCATATTACAACGTGAAAGGAAATTCCAAAATTATTAATACGCATACACTTCTGCAGTTCTGCAAAATGTTTAATTATTATATCGTTGTTCGACTAAAACACACTAGTCTATAATATTATATGTATATTATATTGTATATAACATTTGCGTGTATGTATATATTCTACGCATGCATATATATATATATATACGATATATATCGTATATGTGCGTAATATATATATATATACATCATGAATAGCGTTTGAACATATTATTATAAAGCACAAAACCGGGATGATATCATTGTTATATGTGTGTATATATGTATATTGTATATTGCGCATGTAGTATAATGTGTAAGTATTTACTACTTCTGTTGCCACCATCACTTTACACTCCCATTTTCAACTTGATAATAATAATAATAGTGGTGGTGGTGATGGTGATGGCAAAATTTCTCTATTGTCCCCACTCGTCCCTTCGGAATCGATCTGTAAGTATCATTTACATTTACAATTATTATTATTGAATAAAGTCCTAATCTACATCGGACATCTAAATGTCAAAATAATATCACAACCGTCAGTTAAACCGATAGTTCGGATAAGACACACGCGGTTTAAAACGTGCTCTGCAAAAATTAAAATGAACGAATTTAATCAACGCCAAAGTTATTTAAGATTAGTTCAATCAGAAACTCAATAAAAAAAAATAAAATAATAATGCATTTCATTACCAAATCTAAGTGAAAACATATGAAAAAGTTTTCAACAAACTTTAACGAAAAACTACAAAAATTATTTCAACGAAAATGGTTCATTACGATTTTCATTGAAACACCTCATCCAATTATATTCTAATATATAATTCTAACCAAAGGCTTAATAATTTTTATATTAAGACTTATCATATATTTTTTCTAACACTTTTCCCGAAAAGAATACACATTTTAAGGGAAAACAACATAAATAACATTATTCATAATAATTCTAAAATGCTGATATTTTTATTAGAAATTATAACAAGTTTCAAAAACACTAATAAATTAATAATTAATAGTATTAAATATTTAAAAAAAAAATACAAATCAAATAAATTTTGATTTATAACTTTACCAAAAAGAAAAAATTTGTTGCACAATCTGTAATTGTTAATTCATCATATATTATTTTCGTGTAAGATGAATTATCAAAAACATTCCAATTCAATTGAATAAATGATGATTATTAAATTTTTTTAACTCGGGTTTCTAATCTCTGAAATTAATCAAATTCCAGGTAAATATGAAAATAAATTAGCGATCGATTGTCAGTTATATTTTGTATTATATATTAAATAATAACTAACTTAAACTGAGCGATTTATTATTATAGTAAATAGTAATGGACCAAAGAACGGTATATATATTTTTTGGTATTATGAATAATGTATGAATATTAATTCAAAAATATAAGTTTTGGTGAAAAAAACCATCTGAACACTCTCAGATGTACATTGGGAACGCATTACTGTCAAAGAAACTCAGACTTGCTGCGTATCGCTTGTGTATGCATGAAAATGTTTCGTCCCTTTTGTAAGTGCCCGTCAAGTTTCCTGGGGTTTCATAAAAATCTATAGCATAATACATCGAATATTCGCTTCGAGAAATGCATACTAAATGTTTTCTTAGCCTTCGTGATACTTAAACTTGTACACAACGTATTTGGTGTAATTTCATACAACTTTTATTTTCTGAAAATAAAAAAAAATAACTGGGTCAGTTAAACATTGCAGTGACATGATTAATGAAATGTATTGAGATAAGCTGCAAAAAGCCGGACTAAATCGGTTAATGGATTGAATCATTTTTCTAGCGTCTCCCCAAAAACAGAGGAAATAGATCCTATCGTGCAACGTTGCGTTAATAATTTCAAAATTTGATGGTACACGATCTTTTTCCTGCAATGATACTAAAATATTGAATAATAATAATTCAACTTATTACACACGAATTATACTTGTATTGTTATGGAAAGATGAAAATATAATAATAGCTTTATTAGAATGTACAATAGTATTATTATACAATGTTTAGTTTTATTTCAATAATTTTATAAGTAACAAAAATATAGAAAATTAAAATTAATTAAATTGTTAGTTGATAAAAAAATATAGTCTATATTATTATAAAGTACAGTAGGTGAATTATATGAATATATAATTTATTTTAATTTATATCTGTATGTATATTTTTTATGCGTAATAAAATATTTTAACTTAAACAAAATGTAATATATTCTTAAAAACTGGCTTTGGGAGTTCATAAAATAAAACACCTAAATGAAATCGAAAAAAAATAGGTAATATTAATAATATAATTTAACACTGACAGCATCTAAAACTCTTGCATAATTCTAACTTAAATATTTATTTTTATTTTTAATTTTTAAATATTTATTTCTTTTGTATTTATTAAAACTTAAAACTATATTTTATTATAACAACTAACCATCAATATATTATAAAATATGATAAAGCACTAAATATTTTTCAGAAAATGTTTATGTTTTATTGTCTGATTTTTGGTTAATAGTCTATTGAAGTTTATAGAAACAGAGTAATGCAATAAAAATACACAAGGGAAAAATAATTTTACCACTTGTCTTGGTACAGCAAATAAATATAACTTTATTGACTAATTTATATTATGTATCGAAAGTTAAGCATTTATTATTTATAACATCTAAAGATCCAGACAAATATTTCAAATCATAATATTTATAGGCATCTCGTACAAAAATCTATTCATATAGTTTTATTATTTTGATGAACAAATTACATTATATACAAGGTGATTTATCAAATAGGTATGCCTACTTTCATTCTTTCATTTATAATACAGTTATTACTTATTCACAATATAATTTTTAGAATTTATGAACATACATAACAACCATATTTTTGAATAGGTATTTGATTATTTTTAAACGAACTAATGTGTCCTATAGTGATACAACTTCTTTAATTATTCAGTACACAACTTTTTTTGATAATACTGAGATATCTAAACCAAAATTTTAACGAGTGATTTCCAAGCTATTTAACATCATGTACTAAAAATTAAAGGTTAGGAAATTATAGAGACTAATTTTAAAACTATAATAAGTAATATTAATAATAATATCAATATTTTATCATTTGTAGAAATTATACAATTACCTATAATAAATATTAAATTCAATATTTTATTATTTTATTCGGTATTAATTAATATTTTATTAATTATTATCCTACGTTTAAATTATATTTTTTCAAAACCATTTTTACAGTCTATTATACTCAGTATATATAATTTAATAACTCAAACTAGTCATGGGAATTTCCATTTAGTCATTTCCATTTGAAAACAGAAGTTTACATCGCCATAACACACTTCTTAAAAATCGAATTTTAAATAATTGCATTATTAAAGAAAAAGAGGAGTGGGGGCAATGTTTGGTGAATCGTCGTATATATTATTTTGAAACTAATGAATGCGATACATTTATTCACAAATAATTGATATATTTATTAAGCAAAATGTAAGTTGGTATATGTTTTAATGTATATAGTATACAGTATAAACTAATATTTACTCCATCATTATATTGTTTCAGATGAACCATCGTCCCCTCCAACGTTGCAGACGAACAGAATGAAGTACTCATCGGGTGATCTAATTAACGTCAGTTGCATTGCAGGCGAAAGCTATCCAGCTGTCAACATTAGTTGGTTCTTAAATAATCAAACGGTATTTTTCCATTATTAATTTAATTTATGTCGTTAAAACACAAATCCACTCAAAAATTTAAAACGTTACATTTTGTGATTGTTGTTAATAGATAATTATTATTTTGAAATATATATTATGTAAAAATAATACCTGATTTTGACTATGATATTAATTAAACTAGGTATTTAGTTAACTTTTTGAATATTTGGTAGAAACCAAACTAATTATTTTTTTAAATTAAATTTTTAATATTAAGTATTAAAGAGCTAAACACGATTTTAACGAAGAACCCATAATAAGATGCATACTATAACAAAGCATAACCCTCGAATGATTGAAATTTTTGCAAAATTCATAATTTATATAAAACTCTGGTTCAATTATGCTTAATATAAAATGCATTGAACAAATATTGAATAAGATTAATCAAATGTATTATGAAGACTTAGATAAGTTTCAAAACAATATTTAATTAAACATCACAAAATAAAATACTTTATTAAAATATTTCTGTCATAAAACATATTTAAAATAACAAACACTTTTGTAATATATTATTAAAGTAATGATTTTAATACAACAAATGGTTATTGGTTATAAGATAAACAGAAAAAAACTTATCAAAATCACCACAGGGCATAAACTAAAAACGTACACTCTCATAGTCTGATTTTTATTTAATACTTGTATAGATATACTATATATAATAAATATTTAATATTTTCATTAAAAACAACGTCAAAGAAAAATACTTTCGACTAAGTAAATATTATGTATTTATAATAACTTGACGGTTGCAAATAATTAACATTATTTTGAATAAACAAGAAATCAAAAAGGTTATATTTAGTTAAATTTTTAAAATTCCTAACTTTAAAAACCGTATTTTGTTTTATTTGGATAATTATAAAATTTTGTTTATATCTACTAAAAAATGTATTTTAATTTAAGAGTAAACAATAATAAATGTATCTATTAAATATATAATTTAAATAAAATCTATAGTAATAAAGGAATATATTCCATTATATTTTATGATGAAAACATTGATAGGAAAATTGCACTCAAAACAGAAAAATTCATATTTTTATACCTCATTGAAATTCATCGATCTAAAGTTTTTATCACTTTAATTAATTTTCTTTGCATTATTAATGCTTTAAATTAAAGTTTTTTTAAAAAACCTCAGGTGCTAAAATATTGAAAGAAATGAAATAATCAGTATAATGGAAAAAAAAAAAAACATTTTTTTCATTTCAAATTTTAAACATTAATACTTAGGCTTAAACAAATTTAAAATTCAAAACACAAATCATATTAATAGTAACTAAATGGTACAATTAATATCCAACATAATCACTTTTGAGTCAATTGCGCAGCTGTTTATTTTAAGTATAAAAATGTTTCAATTTCTATCTATTTAAATCAAGGCTTGCAAATTTTATGATTATAACGTTATATTTGACAAAAAACGATCGAAATTTGTAAGTGTAACCATAACAAAAAACGATAGATATAAATAATATTAAATAACACAAAAAAAAACATAACGATTAACAAAATATAATATGATATATCATTAAACAAAACATAACGCAAAACGTTATAATATACAGTATATCATTAAAAGAAATAATTAATTTCCAATTATTTAATAGTTATAAATTATAAAATATACTAAAAATTTTAATTCTACACAACGATAAACGTAAAAGTTTAATAAAGTTTTAATTCTGAATAACGATAAACGCAAAAGTTGAATAACGTTTAAATTATGAACACAGATAAACTCAAAATTTGTATAACTTTTTAATTGTAAATAACGTATAATAATTTTTTTTTTCAATTACATGCTCTGATTTAGATACATACATAATTTATACAAACAATTACAGAGTTAACATTAGTGATCGCCTGTAAATCAAATTTTAAACCCCAAAATTGTACAAGGTTATATACGAGCGTGTATATTTACCGTAAAAAAAATGTTAATTATTTTTAAGATACAGTATAATTTTATTATAAAGTGAATATTTTAAATTAAATATAAATTTATTCGTTTATAATATATTTTGGATTTAGAAAGCTCTGTAATTTTTAAGTGCATTGTTGAATTATATTTTCCAGTTTCCCATTTCAATATCAGTTTTATTCATCATTCTTATATAGGTATAAAATTATTTATTTATTTTTTAAACCATTCGTTAAGTAATAACTCATAAACAATAAAATAAAGCACTGTCTGAGATACATATGAGAAAAAAACTTAATTACATAACAACCTTAAAACACTGTAGAATTATATAGATCGAGTAATCGAGATACTTAAATTACCTTGAAAACCACTGATTTGATATATTATTATAATATTACAATGTCAAATTAGTGAGTAAGTACAATCGTAAAGGTAGAGTGATGAGTTGGTACCTATGTATGCATTTTCGTTTTTATAAAATACTATCTGATGTTGTTCAGCGTTGTCCATGACAAGTTAAATAATGAGCGTTGTTTTACCCCACCTTAAATTCCATTGTTTTAACTATTCAGATTTTAAACTCAATAATCAATGGAAATTTTGACTAAATATAAAATATAGGTCTACAATTATAATCAATCATGATCATTATATTGTTCTCTGTGATCAATGGCAATCTTATATGAGAAAAAATGTATTTGTTAATCATGAACCAACAAATTCATGCATAAAACCCTCTTAAAAATATAAATTTTCAAAAATCCTTTCTTTGTGTACCCTTGCATAGTAATACGAAGATACAATGAAAACGTCAAGTCTCTAGCTATCATATTTTTAACTATACGTTAATTATAAATTAATCAGTAGGGACTTCTTATTTTATGTACACGACATATTTTGTGTGACTACTGACTATGTAGAATTTAGATAATTGATATACCTTTTAATCCTCTTATTTCTCTAAATCGTATTCAGCCCACAACATTTGTCGTTTAGAACGCACATTTTCTGCGTAGTAGTTTTGGACGTTTTTACATTTATTGCCATGTACACAGAAAAATAATTGACGGCTGAAAACCAAACCACACGCACTGCACCCGTGCTAGTATGACAATAATTGCATATAACGCGCGTAAATAAATTGCAGAAATAAATCGTCACCATTGGCCTGAGTTCTAGGTAAAACGCGAAAATAATGCCAAAGTTTAAATTATTATTAAACGTTTTAATATTCAACAGTTACCATTTAACCTCATAACTCTCGCACGTTGTCCCTTCCGTGCATTTTCACCACTGATGAGCGTTAAACGTTCAGCTTTGTACAAACATAATTATCCTGTTACGCGCTTGTTTTGTACCGTAGAAATTGCAAGCAAAATAAATACTTTTCAATCATCCACTGCGTTTCCCAAATAATTGAGTAAACAACGTAAAAAATTCAGCAGCATTAAAAAGCGTGTCTGTTTTAGAGCAATAATTATTATTTGATTCCTGTTACCCGGTGCATACGATTGCGCTCGCACGCCCGACCGACTGAAATTTTACGTTTTAACAATAACAATTTTAAAACGGAAAACGATGTTCCTATACTGTACTTTTTATTTTATTTTTTTTACGTTTACCTGTTACCACAAACACGCCATAATAGTAATTACCATGTATGTATTTGTCGCAACATACAGTGACGCAAACAATAAATTGTGAATACCCAGAGTTATATTAAAATGTTACCTAACCGTTCAAAATAGAATTAATATTTTGTGGTTCGAGTTCTCGTATCTATACCATCGTGTTTGCATCATTAATTCGAATCCGGCGACAGTTATTCGGGTTATTTCCGAATTATTGGGAAGCTAAAACACAAAATACAAGTACATTTTTCAAAATGATATTCGCGTCAGTCATCCACAGGCAATTTCACGACATTAAACATAAATATTTTAACTAATTTAATATGGTCCCTATATAAAGTAATAATGTCGATACTAATATTAAATATCACTCATTGGGCAGGATTTTTTTTTTTCATTAGCAATAATTTTTTTTTTACGTCAAATTAACAAACTTTTTCTATGAGTACCTATATATTGCTTGCGGACATGTATATAAATTATATAATATTTAAAAATTGTTATGCGAAAATATAAAAAATTTTCAATGCAAACTAAACACATTCAATCCGTATGTATACTTACATAACCTTAACGATTTTGAGATAGTGACATCTCCTTCAGTTAAACAATCCAGTATTTATATCTTTCGTATAATATGTATTGCTTATTGTAATTTTATACAGGTAGAAAACACAATACAATAAGGGAAAGTTCACTTGATAATTGAATTCGTTCACGTTCACATCCAATGCGTAAAAAATGTAAAAGTTCACGTTCATGTTAACTTGTTTTATAAAAGAACACGTTTAAATACACGATCTCAAAATAACAGGCATCTGTCGTAATTATTATTTAATAAATCTTTAAATTAAACTTAAATAAAGAGTAAACTATTTTAAATTAGTGTTATATTTATATATTGCAACACTAATAACTAATAATTATTATAAAATAAAGTATCTAGCTGGGGGCTAGAAAATAAATAATAGATATTAGTAAAATTAATTAATTTAAAAAAAAATCTTCAATCTTCTCGCTTTTTAATAATACTTTCATCTGTCACCAGCATTAATTTCCTGTAAAACATAATTTTTAAATATTATGAACATTTTAAAATGAAATTTTAAATATTGTGCAATATTACGAATTAATCGAAATTATTTAAGCAACGTTTAAGCACTACTTTTCTGTATTGTAGCTATCTTAAGTAAATTACTGTTTAAATGTATGAAATTTAAATTAAATACTTTGTATTATTTTATATGAAAAACTTATCCGAACAGTGACAATCTGTAAGTCTATATTATTATTATATTGTATATGTTTTATTTTGATATAACTATCAAAGTAATTTATTTAAAAATTAGTACTGTGATAAGTTGATTAAAGTTTTTTCAAAAACATTGCATTTATACGTACATATAATTAATATATTAATATTATTATTATTATCGCAAAAAAGTGTAAATAATCTACATATTTCGAAAATTTCATCAAATACAGTAAAATTCGTGCTATACATCAAAATTTTAAGTTTTCGCGAATTTTGTTTTTTAATTATAAAAATATACTAACTAAATTCGTTTTGTTACCAAAAACCACCTTCAAAGTTGAAAATTCAATCATTTTACTCCCTCAAAAGGTGATAATAAACACAAAAATTTTAAAACTATATATAAAAAAATAAATACATTTTGAAAAATAGGATTATGTGTAGTAAATAATAATATAGAAATTAACCAAAAGCTTTGAGACCCCTACCAATAACATTTTTAAATTGGAGTAAAATAACAAATTCGTTATTTTTTATTTAAAAAAATAAAAAAATGTGATTTTAAGTTTTTTTATATTTTTGATTTCAGTATGAATTACTTATAAAGAACCTACTACTAAATTACAACAAAACATGTACTATATGTACTTTACTAAAAAATAATTTACAAATAATACATTTTTAACTTCAAGTGCTTGAAAAAAAAAAATCTTGCCGGTATATCTTTGATATTCTTTTACTAATATGTGGACAATTTATAAAATACTTTATATTAAATATTCAACCTTTTTAACTGAATGAAAATTTTTTTATTGATATTTAAAAACATCAATTGATTGATTAAATAGCTAAAAAAATATTTTGAAAGTTATACCATATAGGTATAAAAATGATAATTTAAACATATGGTGATAATGTTATTAGTGATTAAATATAAAATAAAAATACACCACGCATAAATTAGTAAATATATATCATTAGTACCTTTTATATAGTTAATAAAAATTTTAAGTTTCTACGATTATTCTTTCATGAATTAAAATAAAACGAAGACATCAATTTTGATGAAAACTGATTTAGCATTTTGCATAAACTTTTTTTTTTACTTCCTGAAGTATCAATTAGATCTAATTTACTACCAGAAATCACTGCAACATTTTAAAATTTAAGTATTTTTACTACTCAAAAATATTATGAAAAATTAAGTTTAAAAAATAAAATTTTATTTTTCACGTTCACAGACGCGTTCTTACCTCAACCTCACTAAGTAAATATATTTTTTTTAATAAAAAAATACAATTAATTAATTTATGACTTTATTAATATGCATTGTGTAAGTAACATAAATAACATTTGAATTTTTTTTCTCTTACCTTGTGTTTGATACTAATATAATATTTAGACTTCAAATTTCATCGTTGTTTGTGTAAACTATTTAAAAAAATATACCTTAATTACCTATTTCTTGATTTTATTTGATATACGCTTTGACTTATAGTCTTATATTAGTCTTCTTTTGAGTTATTCAAAGCAATACGGTTTTTACTATATTTTCAATAAGGTTTGTTATCATAAACATTATTTTCCTTCTTATAAATACTATAGATATATTCTTTTTAATTAAAAAGATACATAATTGTATTTACTCATTATTAAGAATATTATTCTTATTCTTTTACATAAATAAATTTAACAAAGTGGTTAAATAAAAATGAAATTACTTAATAGATAGACACTTATTTAAATTTTAAAATGAAAACTTTTATATAATTAAACGTAAATACCCTATAAAGACTCAATTATTATATTTACCCAAGGTACGCTTTCGGTTCACTAAATTTATCACCTTTTGTACAATCATAGTCAATACTCACATTTGATCTATTTTTTCCGATATTTTATAAATCAGATTATAAAGTATATCTAACCTATAGAGTATAACTCATAAAATCCCGGTACTTGAGAAATTATTGTAAATAATAATATTACGTCGTTGCTACTATCAGACATTAGTATAAATTTATAATAACAAAATATACTTCATAATTTATTAAATCAATTTAATTTTTAGCAAAGTTAAAAATGTATTTTATAATACATTTCAATCATATACCTAGAATAATTATTACGTGATATAATAGATAGGGTTTTATTTCTACAACTATAAGTACCTATTTAGCTTATTTTTTCCCCTCGTAAAAAAAAAGTAATTTATTGTAAAAACATTAAGAGCATTCTATAAATTAAACTTATAAAAAAAATATGGGCTCTCTTAAACTTGTTTTTACTACCTATATGACTATGTTATAAAACGTTTAAATTTTAAAATTCTCAATACGCATACATGCATTATATAAACTAAACTACAACTAAAGGTGAATTTTAATTAGTTGAAAATTTAATTTTTTAATTTAATAGTTATTTTTATAATTAACTTAGTAACCAAATTATCTAGTTAAAACATCCTTTATAATACCTTAGATATTTTCAGTTTATTTAAAAAATAATGCTTAAATAAAATTATTTTTATATACCTATACCTACCTACCTGACTAACTACTAACTAATAACTACAACTGTAGTTAGTATAGTTTTAAATCAATAAAAATAATATAGGATATATTCTTAATAAAACTAAACTTATCATTTGAAAAAAAAAAACAAATGAAAGTTGCATAATCACTACATAATATGTAACTCAAATAGTAATTTAAAAAAAAAATTCTTTTTAACTGAATAAAGTTAATTTATTTTCATTTTCATAAAAACTTTAAAATTGTATATACACTCTAAATTCTTAAGTCTTAGCATTAACTTAATTAACTTAAGTTAATTTTTTTATTTAATTACCCACATTTAATTATAATACTAGGATAACACTAATACCTATGTTAATTTTGTGAATGATTGCATTTTTAAATTATTTAATCTGAAACAGATACCCATTATTACTTATTAGTTGTTAATTATTATTTATAACTCATAATAATAATAATAATATTTATTTTTTAACTTATTGCTTAGTTTTATAATTTTACGTACCTAGTGTAAGGTGACAAAATGTAAATATTCGTGATTTGAATCAAAAATATACTTCAATTTTGGTTATTCAAAATTAAATTTATAACAGATAACAACAATTTTTACTTAATTAGTATAAAGTTTTTAATAGGGTTCTTTTCACAGTTACGCTGAAACTATAATTTTCTGTATCGGTTTTAACGTTAAAAAAATTACATTTTTCGTCCACCGGACAGTAAATACTTTTTGATATACGAGTAGTGGTATAAACATATATTTTTCATGAGACTTTTCATTTTTCCACTACCTACCTACTACCGTACTATTATAGTACCTCCTCTTCACCATCAACTGGAAGCTTTATAAAAATACTTTCACGCCACTATTGGTTTTGTCTAATTAATCATAAAATAGCTGATAGTTTGGTAACTCTCATGCTGTTCTATAAAAGAGTTCGGCAAATCTAGACACTTGAGACACTTAAAATGACAAGAACAGTTAATAAAGTAACAGTCAGAGACGTAATCAATGCAAATTTAACAGTCAGTTACCCCCTTTAATAACCTTGTAGCTTTTTAAAAATGTTTAAGTTTTTATAGTTCATTTTTGTATAACTAGACTGTTTCTAATTGCATTATTAACAATACAATTGTACATAAATTACTATGCGTACTAATAACTTAAAATAATTCGAATGATTGGATACAGTTATCCACATTTTAAGATAACGTTGTAATCACATGTAACGTCACTGTCTAACAAACATATAAAATAGGAAATATCATATTCAAAAATTGATTTAACTCTATTGTTTTTAATATTAGAATAATTTGACCTATGATCAAATTTTAATAGAAAATATTATTTAAGCCCTAACGTAAACTTTTTAAATATTTTAATTTTAAAAGAACCTAATTATGATCATCTTGAAATTGTAAATTGATTGCAAAATTTAAAATACTCATAACTTATTTTAAAACTAAAATATCGAAAAAACCTACGTGAGGCCCAAAATAATATTATTATGTTCAAATTCAATATTATCCAACAGGTCAATATTCCATAAAAATATAATATTAAAAATATCGGAGTTAAATAGATAATTTTAAACATAATTTTCTGTTATAAAAATAAATACATTACAATTTATAATAAGCAATTTAAAAATATAATAGGTATGCAAAAATTAAGTTTAAACTATGTAACAGTATGTATAAATCTTTAGGTACTAATCAGACTATAGTATATACTGTGATTCTAATAATCCATAAATTATAAATACCATTACTGTGATAATATCGATAAGTGACAGAGGCATCACAAAATATAGCACTTATGTTGTGTGGCCCTGTATACGGTAAGTCTAGGGCGAAATACACGTGTTACACATATACTATTTTAAACTTATTGTTAAAGTGAATATTAACACTATCAACTACCTTATCAACTGAGATAGTACTTGATGGCAATTAAAAAAAATATAAATATAATTTATACACATATGTATGATGTTTATGAAACATATTGTAATCATTTTTTTTACTACTATTGTTTTTACTCAATATAGGCTGAAACTATGAAATCGGTGCGTATCAAAACCGCATTTGAACATAAGGTTTCCGAACTAGTAATAATGAGATCCTATCTAATGACAAGAGCTAGTACATTGTTATTTCCGACTGGTCGTATTAAAGTAATGTGTACAATTTCTCAATTCGACTTGTACAAAGCATCGTCTGAAATAGAACTAGTTGACAACGCACCACCAAAATCAGCACAAGTCATCGCTCCGAGTCTGTCACCACATTCTACAGGTAAAATAAGATAAATAACTAAAAATTATAAAAACTATTACCTACTTAACAATCTATCTAATAGGTTCGATTTTGATCAAAACGTGTGCAAAAAAATAGTAGATACCTAATATTGATAAGTATAGGTAAAAAACTAGCTGTAGTTTATAACCAAACGGATTTCGTAATGAGTATATTATTATTGAACTATAATTTTTATTTTTAACAATAACTTATTTTAAAACAAAATGTACACAAAAATATTGTAATATATTATATTATTCATTTTATTTGATACCGTCAGTAATTATTGGGTTGATAATATACCTTCTATACTGTATAGTACCTACACATCGACAATCAGTAATAACACGTTTAAACATATTGATAGTAAAATTATAGACAAATGTTATGAAAGTCAAACATTTTTAAAGCTTAAAATAAAATTGAAAGGCTATCATCATTAAAAAGCTCTTCGTTATCTACTTTTAAACATTATTCATAGTTCATTTATGAAAATTTTACACCATATATCTTGTGTAATATATATATTATTATGTTATAAAATATCTAGAACATATTATATAAAATGTTTTATTAATAGCTACAGTACTACTACAATAATGAAAATAGAATAATAAAACAATTAGAAAGTATTATTTTTTCTCTTGTGTCTAGAAGTATTACTACTATAATAATAATGTATGTAGCTAATTAACACTAAAATGTAAGAATATCTGCTATTCTCGATATGACGATATCCAATCTTTATTATTATCGGGCTTTGTAAATGTTTATTTTCTTTTGCATGTCTTGTTACAAGTACATGAGTGGTAGACAAATACAATTAAATATGTTTTACCACTAATCATTATAAATATTAACCATTTGTTCTTATCAAAAAAATGTTTCTAACTTCTAGGTAAAGCTCCAAGATTGCAGAATTGGGCGTTGATTATGTTCATCATGTTATTTATCGCCAACACCAAACTTCTGTAATTATAATATTCATACCTGGAAACTGAACTGACCGGCTACGTTACAATAAATTATTCAAATAATACTATAAAATATAAAATAATAAATAGAAAGTTGATATAGTCTTATAATGTATAAGATAAATAATAATTAAAAATATATTATATATTTTAATGATGTTTACCTAATGACCCGTGCAAGCACTAGATTTTTTTTTAAAGTTATTGTGTTCTATTAATTTGTTGATTATGTGTAATTATTATTGTTAAGCTGATAAAAAAAAAAAAAAAAATAAAATAAAAAAAAATATTTGGTATAATAATTATTGTTGTTATTTATTCTATAACACTTATGAATAATTTTCTTGTCAATAATCATCTGGTCAAAAATCACTCGAAAATTCAAAAACAAGCAACCATTTTATTTTAGCATTAAAACCTTGGAGACTGTTATTCATAAAATAAATTAGTAATATATTAGCAATATGCCGTATTATTGTTACAATAATAAACAAGATTCTATGGGCTTTTGGGATAACACTTAAATAAAGTTATGTATATTTTGTAAATGTATAAACATATTTAAGCTTTAGAAATATACAAGTGGGAAAATTCAATATATATTTTGGTTGAATAAAATAAAAACAAATGAGTAAATAATAATATTGTAATACCTACTTACCCAAATAATTATCCTTGGAAATTATTAGCTGATGCCATAGGATGCACGCCTATACCTACATGAATACCGGATTGATACAAATTTTCAGAAGAAATTATGAAATCTACAAAGAAAATTGAAAATATAGCTAATATATAAGATAACAAGGATTCGTACTAATAATTTTGCGTGATTTTGTATACAGTTGATTAGCAGGATAACATTTATAGGATATATTTAAATTGTTTGTACATTGGTGTAAAACTAAGATTACGTCCCATGTGTCCGAATAAGTTAACATAGGTACATAAGAAATATCGACGTATATTTGTATACACATGCTACATTAAGCTTACAAATTAATAAAAAAAATCTCAGAAAAGTATAAACTATATAAACTAAAAGTTTAAAAATATTACAACACCTACACTTACCCAATAATCCGTACTATAATAATAGAAAGAAAAAAATCAAACCATTAAAATATTAATAATAAAAACGTACAAAAAATAATGAATGGAATGTCTTGGTGAAATAAGTGAAGCTGAAAAAATATGTTTATTTATTATATTCTTTCTTTGTCTAATAGCCTATAAATTTGTCACAGGGGCAATGCTTCGGCTATTTTCAATTTTCATTATTCAATTTACTTTCATCTACCTAATCGTCTGCAATGTATTCGTTTCTGTTTTTCGTAAATAATAGGTACATTTATTAAAAACCTTGTACTAATAAATTATTAAAATAAATACCTAGGACCTCAGTATATAAATTAATATTACAAAAATATAAATAGCTATAGGTATTAGGTATCAATAATAGCACGTACAAGTATCAAATAACTATTTATACGTTTATATATATAAAAAAAAATTATATAGAAATTATATAGGTGCCAGGCACCCTGAAAGCCCACCTAGAACGCTACCTTACCTCAGACGTCATAATGAGCTGCTCTGCGACCAGAGCCCGACAAACACCGTCCAAATCCCTTCTGCTAAGGCGGTACTTCCACAACCACTACGAGTCCTTCCTCGAAAGCGGCGGTCCCGCCACGGACGAGCGCGGGCACTCGGTGAACACCCGCGGTCGCACGTGGTTTGACCGTCGCCCCCCGGAGTGCCAGGGTGCTATTAGCAAGCAGGCCTGGCGGGGCTTACTCTGGGTTCCGTGGTACGAAGTTTGAACCCGGCGTTCCAGCTCTCGCAACTGTCGTGTTCCGCAAGCAGGTCGCCGAGAAACCACTTACATGTACTGCGACGACCCCCTTTTGTGCGTATGGTTTGCCTGTTAACAGATTGCCGTTTCTGTTTGAGTGCCTCGTCCGTATCAAGCCCCGAACCTACATAACCTATTTTAACTAAATACAATAGATGTACAGAGTGATTCGATCCTTTTTTTTCTTCAATAATACAATTAACTATTGAGCAAAAACTGATTTTTTAAATTTTTAAATTTACTTAAAAATTATTATACTTTAAATTCTACAGATTGTATGTACTACTAAGGAGACTATATTCTGTGGAGATAAAATCTTATATTTTTCAAATGAGAACAGTAAATTATTTAATATTTGGTGGATAATATTTCTGAAAATTACGAAGCATTAAAATTAAAATTTTAACAATAATTTTCGAGTTATTTAACTTTTTGTGAAAAGAATAATATATTTAAAACAATGTTATAGGAGCTATGGTAGTTTGAAAATATTAATAATTAATACAAATCTATCAACATTTATCATTTTTTTAAATGGTCCAAATACAATAAATATGAGATTCAATACTATAATACTACATTTATATTATATTTTTATAAAACCAACCTAAGTGTAAATGTTTAAATAATTTAAAAATACTCGTTTTTTAAATTAGGTAGGTACATAAAAAATTTCAAAAATATATTCAATATATTATTTACAATGAAAAAGTGGGAATTCTAATTAGAATAAAAGAAGTTTGTATTGCCACAGTACACTCCCTAAATATAGTAGATAAAAAAAATATCAAGAACTTAAGAATATTGTGTTTAATATATATATATAAACTTCAAAGTTAGAAAACAAATAAATTCGTTGTTAAAGGAAAAAATGGAGGTGAGCATGCCTGGTAAATTACCTCATATATAATATTATTAGATATAACAGATACCTATGACTTCATATTTAATGTTTTTTATTGAAAAAAACCAGAAAAACATAGTATTTTTTACCAGTTACCTAGATAAATATTAAAATGAAAATATGCAGTACAACGCATCTACTTTGTTTAGGTATAATACGAGTATGTACCTATCTATATACGTGTAGGAGAAATATGATAACATTACCTATTGCATATTTAGCAACACGCAGAAAATAAAAAAAGCACAGGCATTAACCTTTTTTAAGATCGAAAGCATTTCAATTTCTTCTGTTTGAAATTGGATTTTGAATTTGCATGTAAATGTGACAACGGGCTGCACTACAACAAAGCCATCGATCGAATAAACGCGTTTTGTCAAAATGGCTATTAAGGACACCTGGTGTGTATAAGTAAGTATATAAAACACGACATAGGTTTTTGAGAAAATAGTCAATAACAACAGAGATATATGTATTATAAACGATGGACAGAATTCAGCAGCATAATATTATATTGATATATCTCCTACCCATAACATAGCTAATATAATTAAATAAAATATGGACTACTTACACTTTTATGACCTGTATCTTAAATTGTGTACTTACCCAAATATTATTTTAAATACATAATAAATATTAGATACCCGTGTTTTGCATATAACAGACAAGATAGGTACTAATTGTAATACAAGTCCGCTTGGTTTTATTTATTTATTTTTTTTTTTTTTTTAATGTTATAGAACTATGTTTGTTTTTAATTTGTCATGGAACGATAGAAAAAATATTTTTTGTTCGATTACGTTTAAAAATTGTAAATATATCTACAAATCAACCACACTTTCGCATTATTTTCACTAAATATTGAGAACATTCATACATTATATGTATATCAGGATACTCATGTAAATATCTATGGTAAAAGATATAATTACTTATTTAACATTCTAATATCATTGTTGTACGTAAATTATTTTTATTTTAAACTCGTTCTTTTTTTAAAAATAATTTATAATATCCCTCACGATATTTAGTATTGATAAACTGGTGAATTATTGCTGTAACATATTTGATCATTTACCAATATATATATATATAGCTGAAAATATTTTTATTTTTTTTATTTTTATAAGGTTTATACAATCTGTTCCTTTAGGGACAATAAGAATATGTGATATTAAGAGTATTTACATGAAAACGTGATGAGAGGAGTCACCCAGTGGTTACACTACCCTTACTTGATAAACTGAAAATATGAGAACATATTATATTATTACTCTAAATACAATATAAGTACAATTTATCAATAATATGTAGGTACTACAAAATGATACAAATATTGAAAAAAAGGCTTTACGTTTTTGTGGTTGCACTTTTTAAATTTGAAAGAATAGAAGTCTCAAGTCTCATGTCTATTAACAACCCTCATCATTTTTTGGCCACGACCCGTCGTCATAAACAAAAACTGACAACAAAAGTCGACGTAAATCGATTTAACTGAATAGTATATTATTATAATGACAGAATCAGTCGAAAATCGGTCACCATATGAAGTTACTCTAATTTGAGACGAAATATAAAAGGTAAGTACTAACTTGAATATCGGTTATTACTAGCTAATATCTGTATATTTGTTTGACAGGTGTTAAATAAATTATAGGTGTTATGAAAATGTTTATGCATGCATACGACCACTTTCCAATTTATACCCTTAATAGTAATAAATATAACAGTACAAATTATAGACTTTGACACTTCGCCTCTACAATTATATGTAGGTACGACAATAAAGACTGAAACAGCACTAAGGCTAAAGCTTTAAATATGAAAAGCATTAAATATTGCAAACAATAGGTACTTATTTAATATTTTTTAATGATATTATTTGTATGAATTAAGTACCTAGAAACAGATTTGAATATAAAGGAATACCATAGGTATAATATATATATATAACCATGTACAGATAAGAGATACAGACAAGAGAGTAAACGATTTGATTCGGATATTGACCAGAGTGCGTTTTCATCAGTATGGTTATTTTTCTCCAACGATTTTATCAGATTTTTATTACACACGCAGTATATTTATTCGTTTGGGCTTCTTTATTTTTATCTCTTTTCTACTCCCCAATACGGATTTATTGTTTATACTTTACACAAACGTCGATACGCTACATTTACAAGACCACATAAACTGCAGGCTTTAAAAGGCGAATAGATCATAGAAATAGAAAATAAAATTATCTTATGCCCCTCAATCGCTTTATCCGTCTAATCTTACTAGCACACGTAAATAAATTATATTACACGATTTACGACAGTATCTACTTTATAACAACAAACACTCAATACAAATAATAAGACATTTTTTAAACACCGCAATACACAATATTAGATATATCTTATTATCTTATTTTACTAGGTTCTATTATAAGAAAATAATTTGAATTTTGTTATTTAATAATTTACGTAGATATTTTTTAAGTATAATATTTCTGAAATAAAAATTGAGAATAGTAGCATAAAACGTCCATGTTGAATGTTTAATTTAATTTAATTTCATAATCGCTGCATCATTTGAAAATATCTTGATCGTGTTTAAAATAAGATAAATTTAAAAAAATGATGTATTATTATATAAATTATAAATAAAATAAAAAGTAAACTAAATAATATAAATTTATCTTACTTCTTTTGTCTAATCCTTCACAACTGTTTCGTCATCCTACAAGCCTTGTTAGCTTGAGTTAATTAACTACCCACTGAATTACCAAACATTCAAACATCATTTATCTACCTGTTCATGAATAGGACTAATATTTTGATGGAATATAATTTTTTTCTTTTTTACTTTTCTTTTTTAAACATAGCCCTGTATATTACATGCAAAATATGTTCTAGGTAATATTGATTATCTTAATATAATTTTTATTTTGCATTTTTTAATAAATTTAACTTAAAAATAACTTAATAAATAACTATTTATAGATATTCTTTTAAGGCCCTTTTTAAATTACATAGTATTTTTACAACATTTTTATTTTCTTCAACTAATACCAAAAGAAACTATAAACCGATAACAAAATTTCTATTTTAATTTATCTTCACTTTCTTGCCTACGCGACCAATGAGCGGGTCAAATAAATACATGCACACACACACACAACTTCGTATACACCTTTGCAGTTGCATGTATTCTTTTGTTTGTTGTTGCATTTATAATTTTTTTTTTTTTTTTTACTTTTTAGCATAGAAAAATAAATGTTTAATACATTTTTATAATGCATTTTTAATTCATTTTTGCATTTATTATAATTTTTTAAGATATTAAAATCTCAGCTCTATGTATAAGTATAATAATTCTTCTTAATAACTAATCCGAACAAACTAATTTAATAATAAAAAAGAGAAAAGCAGGTAACCGATCTGATGCACAATACTTACGTAATTACTAAATATACATTAGCATTAAGGAATAAGTCACTGTAGATTAATTTAAAATAAATGATACATCATTGCATATTATTCTTGCAATTATTCTAAACGAATACAGTCAGCCCATAATAATAAATACAACATCTTATAGATTTTTATTATATATTAGTATTACTCAGTAATGTGAATTCGTATGCTGTTAATAACAGCCTGTTATAATAGCCATCATTTTTACAATGGTGTTAAATTGTAAATAATTAACATTTATGACCAAAACTGTAACTATCAAAGCCAAAAGTGAAAAAGCAAAAAATATATTGTCCTATATTTATTATAATTTTTATTAATTACTTCTATTAAATATCTCTTGAATCATAATATAAGGACCTATGTGTAATGAGCGGGCCTCCCCCCCCCATAAAAAAAAATTGTAATTATTAAGTCTACAAAATGGTCAGTGCGGGCAGTTGGGCTTGCGACGAACCAGGCTGTCCTGAGGACAGACCAAGATTAAACCTGAGGTTGGTTATTTTTTTTAATATTTTTTTTTTTTTTTTTTTACTTCACTGTTAACTATAGTAAAAAGAGAATACATTTAACACTTCATAATTTATTAGTCGTTGGTTATTACTTTTAATTAAAATTTTTATTAATAATATTTTATTTTCAAACAGAAAATGGTTGAATTATCAAGTTTAAGTTTTGTATATTATTTCAAATTTGCATTTTTTTTAATAAAGAATTTCGATTTGTATAAACTGTGTGTAATACATTGTACAATAACTACAATACTATTTAATACCGTGAGTTCGTAAGTACTTTAATACTTGCAGTATTATATAAGGTATAAAACGGTAAAATAAAAAGTAAAACTAAAAAAGCTCATATTTTTACATAATTAATATCACTGTTAGGTAAAGTAACTTATATTACCTACTAATATTTATACAGTAGATGAATTAATATTTTCCGAAAACATTACATCTTAAAATGTAATTGTGTGTAATATAAAATACGATAAAAGTTTCATGTAATAAATATTTTTAAATTACAATATAATAACCAAAATTGTTTATCTTCGTTTAAATATCCAATTTTATCAAAATTTGAATTTTAAATGACTATAAAAACAAAATCATGCTACCTATGTATCTTTAAAAATTTTGATTAGTAGGTACACGAATAACTTATGAGTAGGGCTCGAAAGTTGAGGCATTTAGCATTTTTTTTGGAACTTATTAGATGACGCTTTCCTGACCACAAATATGTTTTATAAACATGTAAATGTAAATAACTAATTTTTTTTTGTATTTTTTTTTTTTTTTTTTCTGTTTAAGTCATTTTTTGTCATTTTTAGATTCTATTTTCCTTTTTAGTTCAATTTCTTATATTTATAGTTATATTTTGTCAATTAACATCTTTACACGCATAGTTTTTGTTTTATACAGACTGTAAATAAGTACCTAGGTACATCATATTTATATTTTATAAAATAACATTTTACACAAGTTTATATGGGTTAGATAAAGATAAAGATTTGATAGAATAAGGTGCTAGCTCAGCTAGCTGTCATTTTTACTTTTGACAATATAAAATATGTTTTAATAGTACAATGTAGTAATTTTGAATAATTTTTATTATTATTACTATTCTTTTTGTTAAAAAAAAATATGTATTTTTACTAATTTCAAAACAAATATTCATAATTTTTAAGTCATTTTTTAATGTTTTAAGGTCATCAACCTCCGAACCCTACTTATGAGGAACTTTGTATTTAATTTATAATTTATAAGTATTTTGATCAAGCAAAAAATTTTAGTAACATTTTTAAAAAAAAACTAAAAAAGTGAAAAATTTCAATTGTCTTTAAATAGCTCAAAAACGATCAAATAAACATTTAATAAAAATTGTATGATTAATTATTTTTAATTAGGTAATCTAACTTAATCAAATATTAGATATGAATATTAAACATTTAATGAACTTATAATTACAAAATAATTTGTTGACTTTGACGAGATTTGCTGGAGTCTTCAAATACTTATAAATTCTTTTATTTAATATAATATAAACATTAAACACTTGATGAAAATTTTAAGTATTTACAGTTATTTATTTTTTAATTATAACAAAATTAAGGAAGCAGTTTAATCAAAAATTGATTTTGTTTAAAAATGTCTGTTTTTCCTTTATTTTTATTTTTTTGTTTTTAACAAAAAATACATCGTTTTTCCATTCTAAATCTAAAATCAATTATGAGGCTAAGTTCTAAAATGGTGTCAATATATTTATTTATCTTTGCAATTAAATTATAATAGATATTTATTTTATTTTTTACATTTTTATTTTAACAATATTGTTTCCAATATCAACACTCAATTTTATTAAAACAGATGCCATTAGTCAGTTCTGATGTATTGTAGTTTAGTACACCACATTATAACAAGCCCAAAAAGTTATTTAATAGTATATATTATATTTGCCATAATTTTAAATTGATAAAATTACTATTAATAGAAAAATTGACAAACAAAATATTATCAAGTTGGTAATAAGTAATAAATAATAATAAAACAATAACTACATGTTATAAAAAAATATTTATCAATTCAAATAGGTATTAAAACATTTAACTTTGGATATTAATTATTATTATTCAATAAATAAGAACCCAAATATAAGTAATTAATGCATTTATCATTGAACAAGTAGGTACAATAATTATAATTTTTTTTTTTGTAAATTATTGATTATTAATGATTATTTTATTTTTGATCAAAAAATATATTTATGATTTTATTAATTTGATAAACACATAAAAAAAAAAAAAACACTAATAACTATTCATTTTTCTATAAAATAGACTTATATTTAACTGCTAACAGAGATAAAACATTGAGTAACAATTAAAATATTAATACAATTATATTCAAATAGTACAAATATATAATATTAATATTTCAAAAAACTACTTATTTTCCAAACACACCAATATTTTTTATTTCATCTTCTTTTCCTTCAGAGTACTTTTGATGCCAATCCAAGTTTCTTTGCATTATTGTTTCACCACGGTCACGAGCTCTTTTACCCGTAACAATCATTACAATACAACCCAATATTATAAAGAACATTGTATAGTTAGCCACTTTGATTCGAATAATAGAACGCACTTTGTTCCAAACCTCAGGTCTGTACAAAATAAGATATAATTTCATTAGTTAAATATTGTAGTTAAAGTAGACAATTTACTTAATTAAGTTTAAAGTAATATATTTTATACTCGAATATTTTAGATTCTGAGCAGAAGAATGAATGTATATGTTTTCTTTGTAAAAACACGTTTATAGAAGAAAAAATGCTTTATTTTCAAAATGTATTTTGGTTTCTAATAACAAATTAGATAAAAAAAAATTGTGTTTAATAGAAGGAGAGCAATAATTAAAAACCACAAGCAAATTTCAAAATAATTTTAATAATAATTGTAAAAAATTAAAAATATTTATATAAAACAAGGTTTTAGCAAAATCATAACCATTAAGACTTGAAATTTTTACAAAATATTTTATCCTAACTTTTTCTGGACATGATATAATTTTTATAAGATTTTTATCTTTTTGTGCTATAAATAGAAATTTTAAATGTTTACTTATTTTTTATTTTAAACTTATACAATACATAATTTAATGTTTATACATTAAAAAATAATGGAAATTTATTACAACATTCTTCATAAATTGTATTTGTAGCAATTAAAAACCATAGAAAATATATTCAATTATTTTTATAAATGTTTGAAGTTAAAATTACGTAACATGAAAATGAAATTTAATACTTACATAGCATAAGTACCTAAGATTAATAGGAAGTCAATATTAATACCACTATATAAAAAGAAAACAAAATAGAGAAGTCTAGACCCAAATGAAATAACTACAAGGTATATTATAGTATAGGTGGTCTGCATTTGTATCTTTATAAATGTGAGTGAAAGTTAAAAAAAAATATTAAACATTAAAATTAATTAAAATAATGCATACGTGACATGATCTGGAACGTCTTTCAGTGATGGATATCGTTTAGCCCAGACACACAAGATTTTTCTTGTATTTGTTAGTGGATACTTGATATCTAAAAAAATATTCAAAATAAAATGTATTCTAAATAATATTTGAAATATTTTATGATTTTTATTCTAACATATAGCCATTAAATTAGTAATGCAGTCAAATTACAGTTGATTCTTGATGATAATATGAAAAAACATCTCATAAAACTAACCAATACATATTTTTTTTTGTTAAGTTAAAATTCTGTATAATTTTAATTTGAGACTATTGAACTTTGAGTTATTGAGAGTTGACTTTATTTTGTATTATTGATTACCTACTTGTATCTTTATATTACTTATTTTAAAACAAATTATTAGTTTTATAATGGTTGTATTTACATGATAACAATATTTCAATTTTAATAGTACAGATTAAATAAAATGTGAATTCTGAATGTAATTAACATTAATGACTATTACTAAATCATACTAGTAATAACAATATAATAGGTGAATATAATATTCATGTAACACTTAAATAGTGGACAAATAATTAATTTTTTCTAACCAATAAAAGAATTTATGACTTATTTAATAAATTAAATTTTTTTTTCAATTTTATATTTTATAATTGTATACTTCTGTAAAACCAATTTATAAAAAATAAAAGATAAAATAAATATAATTTGTTTTTGTAGAAAAATATCAATACTATTGATGAAATACACCTATTTGATTTACAAATGATAAGTAATGCATTATTTAACTTATTGCCCTACTTCAGTACTCAATAAAACTATTGAATTATTTTAACTATTATTATTATTATTATCATCATCATCAACTATCATTTATCACTAAACTAATTTATTTAAATAAATTGTGTATAATTGTGATCTGTGAAAAACTTAAAATAATTGTGTTGGTAAAAATTTGTTGTAAACGATTTTTTTAGTTATAAAGTATTTTATATTATATTTTAAAAGCAACCTCAGCAATTAAACTCTACCACTCTAGGTATATATTATATATATGCCAATAATAATTATTTTAATTAATTTATTTGATTGTTTATATTTATTTTATTTAATGTCCTTTATTTTAAGACATTTAAGAAAAAGAATAGTTTTATATTTAATTTCTTATTCTATGCCACCATATAATAATATATTTAATATAAGGTCTGGAAACGAGCCAAAACAATATACAATTATAATTTATAATATAAATTAACTAAATAATAAATATTTTGAAGTAAATTTACTTGAATTGAATGAAGGTGTTACATTTGGATTTGTAGGCGGGGGATTCGATGGAGTAGAACTTGGGGTAGTATACTTTTTAGTCAAGTTGAATAATCCAAATTTAACATTTTTTCCAAACCTTGGAATAATATTCATGGTGTATGTTAAAACAGCACAGATCGTCACGAAAGTCAATAATCAACTGGAGCCTGTGCTGGTATACTTTCTCGCAGTCACGAACGCCTTAATGCCCTTAATAGTTAATAATATTAATATTGTTGTTAATAAATCATAATCATAATAATAATAAAATTATCAGAGTGGATTGATAACGGACAGTACAGCTGATTAATCAGCCACTGATAACAATATCAGATTTCACGTTGCCGCAATCAAAATGCGATCTTGTTTCGGCGGCTGACGGTCGGTGAATGTACTAACCAATTCATGTGGTAATTAAAATTATTTTTCTCTTTGAAAGTTCGAAACATAATTTTAAGTTGTAAAAGTATTAAACATTTTGATTACGTTTGAGTGCAGAATTTTTGTCAACAACTTAATTTAATTGACCATTTATAATGTCCGCGTCATTGGCAAACAGAACGTGCGAAACGGCCGGATGCGGTTCGCAAGCTAATCTTCAATGTCCCACTTGCATTAAACTTGACATCCCCGGTTCCTATTTTTGCTCTCAGGTAATCTTGTTATTGATCATTTTTTTATGTTTTGGGATATTTTTCCATTATGTGTTACTATTCTAACTGTTGTGTATGTCGTCAGCAAGTTACTGAACGGCTATAATCAAAGTTTTAATATATAGAAGTAGAACTATTTAAGAGACTCATGCACAATTTGTTTTATTTTCCATTTTACTTCAATAGTTCTAACCATTCAGAGAAATCTTGTCATAATCAAAAATTAATTTTTCGAGCAAGTGCAACGATTTGCATGACAGTCTGCTACGACAAATTTGCATACATATTCTTTAATTCTGTTTTACTTATAAAAATTTTATTTCAGCTAAGCGATTCGGGTATGATGTTCCTCACAGATATAATACTTGTTATTTGTTATGTACCTACAACAAATGAAAAGGCAATGGGTGTCTTGCAAATTGACTATAATTTTTATGCATTTTGACTTTTTTTTCAATTCAAGTACTGCTTATTATATAATATATTGGAAGATTTTTTTAAATCAATATTTATTTTTTTTTGTACAATCAGTAAATAAATTTTAAATTACAGATAGTAAGTTGTAGTTTAATAGTAAATTTTTGTTGTCATGCTAAACATACTTTATAGAAATAACTCTATGGCAAATTTAACCTTTTTTAACTATCTAGTAAAAATTACCTAAGCATAATATGTAGGTATGTTTATATTGTGCAAAATATAAAATAGATTTTTAATTAATACCTGTTTAATATTAACAATGCTAATAATAGAGACTAATGAATTTTAAAAACAATACCTAAAATCTTTTAAATTTGTTTTTTTTTTTAATGAAGTCTTTGCTTATGTAATTTTTACCCAATCTAGTGTTTAAATAAATAGGTACTTATATAATATAAGTGATACATTTTTAAATAATATATTTTTTAAATTTAAGCTAAAGTCCCCAAAAATTTAGATAGTATTGATAATTTAAATGTGTAATACATTAATTGCTGTATTTAAAATTTTATAATAAACCTATTAATCACAATTTTGAAACTAACTGAAAAAATAAACTCATAACTTGTGTTAGATAATAGTAAACAATTTTATTATTGTCTAAGTACCAAAAATTTATGTTAAATTAAAATATTTATATATTCTGTTTATGTTTTAGGAATGTTTTAAAGGAAACTGGTCTACACATAAAGCTCTTCATAAAGTTGGCCGTAAGTAATTTACTTATTCTTATAAAACTAATGTTTATGTTAAATTATTTAAAGGTTAAGATTTAATTATTTGTATTTTTATTATTAAATATTTACATTAAACAGTTTGTCAATAAAAAATCCTGCTGCAAATCAACAATATATTATTTTAATTATAATATTTAAAATAATTTATTTTATTAAGTGATGAAACTAAAAAAATTTTCTCCACATCTAAAAATTTAATATGTTTATTGTTGGAATTACACTGGTTTGATATTGATCAATCAAAAAAAGGTTGGTTAATGTCAAATAAAAGTATCTGTTGATTGTCCCACAATGAATCAGTGAAACAACTAATTATTCGAGAAAAAAATTAATTTTATGATTTAAAAATATGTATTTGTGTTACCTAATTAATATTAATTTTTAAATTTCATTACAGAAAATTCAAATGGTATTATTGAACCATTTAATCCATGGCCAGATTATGTATTTACAGGTAAAATAAATATTACAATTATCATATATTTAATTATATAGGTTTTTAGATTAGAGCAGAGCAATAAATGTAATGGTTTTACAATAACGTGTTTTTTTTTTTAAGTTGAAAATAAAATACTTTAATTTTTAACTTTAGGGGTGATTGTTGATAACAATTTATATCTTGTTTGAATTTTGAAGAGGTTTTTTTTTTTTTATTATCGGGAAAAACAAATAAAAAAATTTATTGTATAATATAAATATTTGGTAGTACTAAACATTTTTACTTTTGATTTCTCTTAAGTACAAACTAGATCCGATTTTTTATTTAAAACTACCCTCAAAGTTAAAAATCAAAGCATTTTATTGATTACTTATTGTGTACATGCACATATAAAAATTAAAAAAACATTGTAAAATCAACAAGCTCATCGCTTTGCTTATAATCTACAATCATAATAAGTACACCACATTGAAAATATAAACAATCAAAAGAAAAAGATAGAAAATAAAAAATATTTTAAATTAAGCATTAATTTAATATTTTTTAACTTGTTTATTATGATCTATGTATTAGCTATTAATAAAGGAAATATTTCATTTAAATACATAATCATCACTCATACAATAAGAAAATTATTTGCATTTTTAGGTCCATTAAGACCTCATAGAACATCTCCTGCACGTACTGTACCTGGACATATACAAAGACCAGATTATGCTGATCATCCAGATGGCACACCTTTGAGTGAACAATCAGTAAAATTATCATCGCATATTAAAGTATTAAATGATGAAGAACAAGAACAAATGAAAATTGCTTGCAAGGTATTTAGATACTTAAAATTCTAAATAAAAAAAAAAAAAATCATTTTAATACCTTATATGTTATTAAATTAAAATTAAGTAGTATAAATAAATCCAGTTAATGTGATAAAGGTATCCCATTGTTAATTTTATTTTTAAGCTTGGCCGAGAAGTATTAGATGAAGTGGCATTAATGATTGATGTTGGAGTAACAACAGATGAAATTGATAGAGTTGTGCATGAAGCATGCATTGAAAGAGAATGCTATCCTTCACCATTAAATTATTACAAATACCCAAAATCATGTTGTACATCTATAAATGAAGTTATATGTCATGGAATACCTGATATGAGAGCTTTAATTAATGGAGATATTTGCAATGGTTTGAGAAATAATTTTAAAAATCAAATTTGCTCTAATAATATGTATTAAATTTTATAGTTGATGTAACTGTATGCCATCGAGGATATCATGGTGACTTGAATGAAACATTTTTTATAGGAAATGTTTCTAAAACTGCTGAAAAATTAGTTAATGTTACTTGGGAGTGCTTAGAAAAGGCAATAAATGCAGGTAAAATAAATATTTTATTTGATAACTAATTATTTTAAATCTATTAACAAAAATTTCTTATTATACAGTTCAACCGGGTGAAAAGTATAGAGAACTTGGTAATATAATACATAAACATGCTCAATCCAACGGATTTTCTGTTGTAAGAAGCTATTGTGGTCATGGTATTCATCAATTGTTTCATACATCTCCTGGAGTTCCACATTATGCTAGTAAGTTTTACAAATATATTTTCATAAAAAGTGAATTTTTTTTTAATTCTAAATTATGTAATATTTTAATAAATTAAACAATTTTAATATAATAGAAAACAAAGCTGTTGGTGTAATGAAACCTGGACATACATTCACAATTGAGCCTATGATATCACAAGGTAATTTAATTATATAAAGTAATAAAAAAAAACATATTGAACAAATCAACCTATTCCTTTAAAATAGTAATCATGTGACATTTTTTTATGATATGTAATCATAGCATATAGTTATTAGTAATAAGATATGTATAGTGGCGTACATGACTACGGGACTGAATGTGCCACCAGGAATCTGCTGATCCAGCAGTTCCCACCCTGGCCATTGCACAAAGAGGGTCCCTTGGTTACGACTGCCCCAGCAGTCATTACGCGAGACGTTTTCAACCAAAACTAAGTACATGTATAAATTACTCTATAGCAACCTATAGAGGTTGGATAATAAGCTACAAACATCCTCAAAGAATTTATTGATTTAACTTTTATTGAAAATGATCCAATAGTTTCTGACTATATACAAGAAAAAAAAACAACAAAAAAATTAGGTGTAACTAACTTTACTAGCTAACAAGTTAACTAGGTAATCAGGTAATCAGTTCAGAGGTTTCAATAGTTTTTAAAAAAAAAACTGTACATTTTTACCACAGATAATTTTTCTAACTTATTGTAAAACCTAGTTTTATTAATAGAAAGTTTTATTTATTTAATAATAAATCCCATTTTGTATTTTTTTTTTTTTTTTTTTTTTGTGTGTGATATTTTTATCAATTTCTGTTTATGAACATTCTAAATGTTTAATTTATTTAAATGTTATAGTATTATAGATTAACAGCCCTATAGTAATTAGTAATTACTGTTAAAACTAATAACAATAAAATATTCTACACTCAAAGAACATTATACGTAAATATTTAAGTTTGAGTAAAACTTAAATATAAACTACTTTTTTATCATAATACTATGTTATAACCATTTTCTATTTAGATACCTAAATATTTTTTGTTAATAAATTATTTTGTATATTTTCTTTACCTACTTACTACTTTTAATTATAAATGTTTAATTTAAAATTACAGGTAGTTGGCGGGACAAGTGTTGGCCAGACAATTGGACAGCTGTGACCGTGGATGGATTGTTATCGGCACAATTTGAACAAACATTATTAGTTACCGACACTGGAGTTGAAATTTTGACCAAACGTTTGGCCAATAATGGATTGCCATACTTCATGGACAAAAAATCCTAGTACAGAATTCTATTATATATTACAAAATTAATTAATTTTAACTTGTGTAAAAATATTGATTTTATTAAATTGTATGTGAAAGAATAAAACATATTGATGCCGAGTAAACATTTGTATTTTTGTTATGTTTATAAATGTTTGGCAAAACTTACTCTAGATCAACTATAACTTCTATCCTATTAATTAAGAATATTAACCCTAAATTTTGAACCAAAAAAGTGTTATACTTAAAATGTTAAATTTTATAATTACACAATTAGGTTAATATATATTATTCACATTTTATAATTTATATATATTTGCAGTTTTATTAAATCTGTCTTATGTCATCATTAATTAGCTAGCTATTAAACCACTAATAATTGTACTCTAATCTACACACAAAATTATTTAAATTTAGATTGTGTAAATTGTTAGGATTAAAAGATGTTTGTTTCTTAATTCCAATTTAAAAAGGGTAGGTATAGTAGACACCTATTAAGTTGTTATTTGTCAGCTATGGCAAGGGCCAAAGGATGTTCAAATTAGATGCCGCTTATCACTTCAATTCTCAATTGGCATTTAACCATTTACACCTTAGCGACCTAAGCTACTTATAGACAATAATCAGTTGATGCGGAATCAGAAATTTGAAAATTAAATTTAAAAAACAAAAATTATAAGTAGCAGCGCGTCATATATGTAACTATATATACCTATAATAACTGAAGTGAGCGACATCCGTTAGTAGGCACTTAATTCTTTGCTCAGATGTCTTATGTAGCCTAAGTAATCATCATCCTTTACAGAATCGGGAACAACGAACTAGGAACAAATAAGTCAATAAACCACATTTCACAAATAATGCAGCTGTACACACATACCTACCTATGCTAAGGATGGTGAAGGACATCGGCATGTGACTATAAGGCTTGACAGTTTGCAATCGGTGTGAATAGGGAAAAGTCGGCCCCCCTCAATTCAGTCCTCATTATGAGAACACCTTCTAAGTAAACATTTCGTTCTTTTAGGGTTTTGCCAGATAATTTCTTAAATACCAACAACATTTCTTCATATTATATTAGGACACCATGTTAGGTATGCGAAATAAAAATATAACTCACTAACAGCACCGGATCTAGGGAGGGGGCAATCCGGGGCACGTGCCCCGGATACTAGTCATAAAGGGACACAAATTTTTAATTATGTAATAAGTAAAAAAAAAAAAAAGGTTATTGATATAGAAGGGCGCCAATTTCATATTTTGCCCCGGGTTAAAAAAATGTTAGATCCGGCACTGCTCACTAATAAAAATGGGTTTATGTCTAGGTACCTAAATATTCGACTATTTGACTATTACTTATAAACATATTATTTTAGTTGTCGACTAAAATCTGTTTTAAAACTCAGTTTAGCACAAAACACATTCCGGAAACTTAAGTTCACACAACGCAGACTATGTTGTATTTGTATGTGGAGGAAGTCTCGTAAAACGGATATTTTAAAACGCACTTGACAAGGCCAAACTAAGTTTAAACGAGATTCTCACGTTGTTTACCGGCGATTTCCGTTAGGTACTATTAGAATCGTGAATCATCGTCGCCGTGAACATAATAATACCTGTACAAACGTCAAACACTAAAAAAACTCCCAGAATTAACCAATTCTTTTCAAGTAATTTTTTGTACACAGTATCGCGTTTCCGGGTAAATTATTAAATAATCTTATTTTGTTGTACATACTTCATACTTTTATAGGTACTATAACCTAGTACGGAATTTATATCATATATTTATATAGTGTATATTATACAATTTCCAATCCCTAGAAACAGTTCACAATCAGTTCTATAACTACTATATAGCTATGTACTACCTATCTATATAAATAATAATATGTATATATGTATTATGCATTTAATATTAATATTTTTTCAATTACTTCGATATATACCTACTAAAGAAACATGATCCTACAAATAAAAAATTACATTATTTACGCAATCTATAATGAATGAGTTGTTTACGGAATATAATTGATAAGTTTAACAACAACAAAAATATTTAATAGAAAATTTGTGCTAATTTTAAATTAAATTGACACTTTTTAATTTTTTAATTTTATTGTATAATCGTTTAAACAATCAATTTTTATTATTTTATTATTATTCAAATAATATATTTATTTTAGTAACTTGAAAACTTTAGTTATTACTTAATTAATCTTTTTCCATAGATAATAATATTTTTAGTATATTTAGAGTTTAGACAAATTTTAAACTATTTATAAGCATTTGAAATTGTTTAGTTTTTTTTACATTCGTAAATATAACATTTTTCTTACTCTATTCAATACTCAATTGCTAGTTGTAAAACATTTTAAAGTAACAAATTACAAGTGTATAGTACACTAAAAATAATGTTTGACCCCCCCCCCTCCTCCAAAATATACTTTCAGTTTCGGCCTTGCAAGTACCTATGATACCAGCTCGTGGCCCTCTTAAATAAGTTTCAGATCCGCAGCTGTACAAATATCTATAAACAGTACATATTTGTAGATCATAATCTATTATAATCTAATAATAATGACATTATAATTATTATCCACTTTGAATTTCGTTTGTTAAAATACAATAAATTTAATTTGAAACTCGTATAGCTTGCTTCATAGACAGAACGAATTTTGTTACGTCGTACACGATAAAAAATAAACGTAAGCATTGTGTGAGTTTTTACTGAGTGACATTCTCTTATAGGCAAACGCAACATTTTAATTTGTTTACTATCTATCCTCACGCGTAACATAATATATAATATTATAACAAATTGGTTTTCGTGCATTAAAATTGGCAAGTCACATATTATATACGGTAGTCTTAGACTTAACTACTAAAGATTATGTGCAGTTTATAAATAAAAACTATATTTAAAAGCAGCGTTACATTGTTACATAATAAATACATAATATATTTTAATTTTATTAATACTTAAAAAATAATTATTAAATGTCGTAACTCGTAAGTTTGTTTAAAAATATTTAGGTATTATATACCTATTTATACATCAGTTATAAGTATACCTATATATTATATTATCGATCGCTCAACAAAAATCATATTTCTGAAATTCATATTATACCTACAAATAAATTATTATTTTGAAATATTGCGGCAATGTTTTAGTACAATAGTTACTTTACAAATTATTTGAACTGGATTGAATGCAATGAATATAGTTTCCTGTTTGCATACAACTATATGCAAGTACCTATGCAACTAACACAATGTTTTTGAAAAATAAATCATAAAAGCGAAGAACACATTATAATAAGATTCTAAAGTATTTGTTTGCGTCCCTTTATTGATTATTTATTGACTGCGGTCTATAGTAAATACTACATCAAGAATTATTAAACAACATCCTGTCACTTGTTTGCAGATTGAATAAAATTACATTGTAGACTAAATTCATTATTTTCTCATTATATAAGTCAATGTATTACAATATAATAAATGTCTTATGTACATCAATAGTAACGTATAAAATATGACATATTATAATGTGTTTATTATTTTTATTTATTAGCTATATACGGCATCAATTGCCATTGGACGTAACATTTTTGATTAAAATAAGATTTCATTATTAGTAATTACAAAATAAAATTAATTTACTTAAATATAACACGCAATATAATATTATACTCGAATGATGAAGTATGTTTTTGATAAAAATTCGAATAGCTTAAGCCTTTGAAGATGTTGCTTGTTTCCAGGTTTTATAGCATTTGAAAGGAGTCGTACATTTACAATTAGCTTCACTCTTTATTCTGCATTCGGTAATATTAAATATGTATATATAATATTATTTATAAATTATAACATAGCAAAATTATAAATATTTAAGCAATTAAAACTATTATTGTTTCTATTACAATTGTTTTGTAGCATGCTTAGACTTTTGACTTCACTATCACGGTTGATATTACGAAGTGTCGTAATATTACTTTCCTCTCTCCTCTCTCTCACACTCTCGCTCTCTCTCTTTCTATTTCGGAACACAAATTGGTTAACAACGCTTAACAACTGTTACGGGTCTGCACCAATTCAAGGTAGGAATACTTATATTGTGGTTACTACATAGATAAATTAATTTACTTACACCTAAACCTCAGCATCTCACAGCAGCTCACACTTTAGATTAACGTATAAATATATTCATATGAACAGTATATTTAGTATATGAACCATTGATCCATAAACTAAAATTCATGATATTATATTATTATTGTCTTCTAAACAATTCGTGTCGACGTTTCACTACTACAGGGCTGTCGGTCATCTACATCAATTATCTCATAGTATTTAACATATAATAATAAAGACTTTATTCAAATAAAATAATATAGTGTGCCTGCCTACTCGCTTAATTGGGCGTAGGCCGATTCGTTCGAGTTCGGGACCGGTAAAATTGGACAAGGTTAAAAACGACGTTCACGCGATACATGCAATAAACAATAATAACAATACACATAATAATACATTAGATGACAAATCTTATTCCACTACAGTTTAAAGCTATCGAACATAAAATAAAAATAAAATAATAAAATATGGATATTGATATATTGTGCTCGAAACATTACATATAGGACATAGGTATATCACATTCGTGTCAAATCCACAAAGAGGAAACCTTTTATGGATTTATAATGACGTATACTATAAAAAATAATTCATAGTAACTATATAAGGACATGTACAATCTTATATTTAAGTTGTTACAATAATATAGGTATCTTACTATCTATATTGACTATATTAAATTATTTATATTTATATGAGCACAACTGATTCGAAAATAAAAATTTAATTTTTTTGCTGTAACACTGACACACTGTACTATGACTTTTGAGTATAGTATAAAAATAACCTATAGTTACTTACAGTAAATAAATTAGTAATTACTAATTACTCATTACTATAAAGAAACATATTATAATGATTTATTATCTTTATTTTACTAACACGTCATGTTAACCACGGTTCATTACCAACAATTTTAAAAAAAAAAAAAGACTAACAATTATTATTTACTAAACACTTTTTGACCATAATATTATGTATCTAATTTATAGTTAACTTTAAATAATTTTTTAGTTGACATAATTAATATCGACTCGTTCTTATTTTTTTACCAAAAGATTGTGATCGTATTGTGCATTTTTTGGAAATAGAATAAATACAAATTAAATAATATATTTATTAAGATTGAAATTAACTCCATAGAACTATTTTTGATTATCAATTTATTAAAATTGATGTCCGTTTTGACAATAATATCTTTATAAGAATAACTTAGTTGTTGTCTTAAATTATATACGAATTAGATCACAGTTATTTGTTTTTAGAATTTTCATAATTTAAAATTATTTAAATTATTGTTGGGCAGGACACGTTTAAATCAATTAACAAAAAATAAAACCTATTTGATAACTGTAAAACCTACAAAAATAAATAATATAATATAAATTAGGCAACAGTTTAATAAAAACGACAATTTAACTTTATAAATTATTAAAAGAGTTTTAATTTGTTAACATAAATTTCAAACATTCAAAACGGCCTTGGCCATTATTTATTATAACTTTTTTTTTATACTTAGTTACTTAGTACGAAAACTCGTTTCAATGATAATCTCTTCAAAATTACAAACAACAGCTACTGCAGGTTAGGAATCCAGCGAGTTTTAACTCTTACTATAACCGAGCACCGCAATGTAAAAAATATACATGGTAAAAACTCCAATGGACAAACTGAAATCTCTCAATTTATAATAAATTAATATTTATTCTAAAATAATTATTATGATAACAGTTGAAATATTATTTGAGTCCTTAAATAATTCATACCTATAGAAAATCGAATTTAAATTTAAGCTATTATTTTTCATAATTAAATTGTACGTACATTTTTTAATCGGCATAAAAGAAATTGTTTTGCGTTTATTTTCACCTTAATTAATGGTAATTGGTAAGTGACTACTGATTACCAATTCTACTTTATACAATTTTAATTCCAATGGTTCCTAAAAAAATAATGCTACTTATAATTATAGTCTAATATCTATTGACATAAATTGACTTTATTAAATATATTTACTATAATCTATAATATATATGTATAATGTATATATATATATATAATATAAATTATAATATAATGTAAAGTTTGAATTTTGAATTAGTTATACATTTTAATATCGTTTAAACGTTCAGAGCATAAAGAGATCGTAATAATTCGTGTCTATCATACCCATTGTTTTGTTTTCATAATATACTTATGAATCACGATAAATAATAATAACAATCGTCAAATATAAATTAAAATTATATCGTGACTTTTGTTTAGAATTTCATCATTATGCATGTAGAAATTGTCGATTGTTGAATTACTATTAAAGCTATGCTCACATTGAAAATTAAAATATTATAAAAATTATACACATTTAATATACTCAGTGTCAGTGGGTAGGTATATGGTATATTGTGAGTTATGGACTACGTAGTGAACGTAATTAGTAGATATTTGAATTCCATCATCCACATTTCCTTTACAAAAATGATCAAATTGTTATAGGTACTTCTATGATTTACTTATAAAAACAAATGACTTGCTTTTGCAAAAATATGGGAATGCAAATATAATTGTTCTTCAAAGGGTTAAAGTAAACAACAAATTTTTACTACAAGGTAAAAACACAAAAATATACCATTGACGTTGCTCATTTGTGCTACGCAAAAAATCATCTCCAATAATATTATCTTTTTTTTATCCTATTATTTTAACCTGCAGACTGTACTCAGTTAAAAGAGTATTGTACCCATTACACTGAAATGTCATATTATAGTACTCATTAACTATAAATGTATGCGCGCTATCACAAAATTAATAAACATATTATACAACCAGTATGAGTATTTATCATATTATTTATATTATTATGATGAAGTTGATAAGAACATTTATTAGCTTTTATAAAATCAGAAACAAAAAACAATGCTTGATGCATTGTTTAAAATTTCTAAGGAAAAATTGTCTAACTAATTTTTTTTTATTCTTGAGCCTGATCGTTAGTCAACTTCATGTACTGTACATTTGATCTGTCGCCAAAAACTAATAGATTATAATACCTACGTAATAGTAGGTAGGTACTTCAAATTTCAGCAGGAGATGGCCAAGAAGAAATAACTATTTTTACTTTAATTAATTAAATTTAAAATATTCATATCAACTTATGACTTTCGAATTCATATGCTTTAAATGAAAACAGCGTAAAGCAATAATTTTAAACAATTAAAAAGGAGAACATTGCATCATTTTCCCGTCAAAAATGTTATGATAGTACTTTTTGAATTATTGCATACACCAATATTATACTGTAATATATCATGTATGTTTTATAAAATGTTGAAGCGTTCACTATTAATAATATATAAAGTTTGAAACATTTCATAAAACCGTGAAAAATAAACGTATTCATTTATAAAGTATACGTTTATGAGTTATTAAAATCAAATAATCATTAATCTATATCAAATGAAATAATAATTCATATCTGAACATAAAAATTAATATTACACTTGTTTTATCTCATATATAACAGTAGAAACGAAAATAATTCAGTAAAATGCTTTCTAGTTTAAAAACAATTGAAGTCTTATTATTTTGCATTATATTATTATGTACTTGTCTACTTATTATAAATCTATATTATCCAGAATTCTATAGAATATGTTTATCACCGATTCTAATATTTAATGCGCGACGTCGCGATTTGTTTGTTCTAGATTCTGAGTCGGGTTTGAACCACATAGTCCTAATGTATCAGATAAAACATGACTACAGACGCTTCATAATACGATTATTAAATATCACTATATTACGACAAAATACATTATTTTTACCTCAAAAACCACACAATTCTGAACGAAATTTATTGAAAAGTTGCCAAATTGTGTGACGCAGCTGTTTACACTTTACAGAATCAATCAATTATTGATAAGCTTTCGTCTGGAGGAAGTCTCAAATATGAAATAAGTAGCGACTACACAATATTAAAAATAATAATAATAGTATGATTAAATTTTATAAAACTTTTATTATTATTGCTATAAAATAGAGACAATCATTCGATAAGAAAATAAACAATTAAAAATATTTATTTTTTTAATTTTCTATTTTTAGTTTTCCATGAATATTTTTATCATAATTTTATACAATTTTTTTTAGAAATTATAAAAATAATTGGATATTAAAAATTAAGTTCATTTTTGAATTAAGTTATTTTTAATATTTCATTTTACAAAAAAAAAAATTCGAGTTTTATTTTTTAAATTATTTTACTAAAATTACTTTTAAAATAAGTACTGTAAGTTTACATTTAATACAATTTCAATACATGTAATTAAATTTGGCAACATTTGTTTGCAATCATGTAGTTTTGGGGGATCTATTTTTATCTGTAACCATCTGAAATCATATTCTTAAACGGTCGCCTCGATAAAAGCCTTTCGTAATCATATACCACCTATTTGAAACATCCAAATTAGTTCATGGGTTGTTAAAAATTGTGGTTTTTGTCATAAATGTTATTTTTATTTTTGATTAAAAAATATAAAATAAATAATAATAAAAATAATATCTTTTTTTTAATTCCTCCGTTTCTTTTTTTTTTATAAATATTCTGTATTATTAAGGTAAACATTTATAACAAACACGTTTTATAAATTCTATCTATTAATTTCATTATTTTTATATTTGTGAAATTCTGTTTTTATAAATACCTACTTATTTTTAGGCTTAAGGTTCTGTTATTTTCCTATACATCGCAATTTTACGTACGTTCAATTTGAATTTCTTGTAATACGATAAATTGATACATCGATAAATTGATAAATATTTGAATGTGCGGAATAGAAACAACGGTTGAACTTGCTTAAAATGATTCACAGCAATTAGTTGTTCGTTCTATACAACTAGTATATTCAACCCATTTTGTTGTTGGAAATGAGCTATCTTTTTCGTTATAATTTTCAAGTAAGTATATAATCAAAAAATTCTTTATCAGTTTTAATGATATAAATCATTAGTATAGCAATCATTGATTTTTACGGGCGATAATAAAGATAAGCCAAAAAAAAAAAGTTAATGTTCGCTCTATTCTGGAATTGTATTATTTTTAAATTTCTTTGAAAATTTTAATTGTTGTATCTTCCCCACCAGGCTTGGCCCAAATAAAACCGAAAACATTTTAATTGAGCTAAAGGCCATACTTCAGATATCGCTACACAAATAGCTCTTTCAAAATCCAAAAGTACGTAAGTCCGTACATATTTATTTAAATAATTTTGAATTAAACAAGAAGCTTTTATAAACGTATCACTAGTTTTGTTTAGAAGTAAAAAGAAAACTAGAAGGGAATATGGTAATTATTTTTTACGCCATGATTTGAAAAGAGTTGATAAAAAAGCTAAGGACAACTTTTGAAAGTACTATCAATAAACACAGTTTTTATTTGACCTAATACTTCCAAATTGCTATCATATGAAAATCCAATAATTTTTGTTTCTGCACTGTTAAAAAATGTTCTCTCTGATTAGTTATTAAATTATAATTATTTAATATAATAAATTATGAGTCTCGTTTAATATTTTGAGCAATGTTAGTACCTACTACCTATTGCACTACATTAACGTCACTAACTAGCATAATGTACCTATCTTTTTTTATTATTTTTTTTATCAACAATTGTATTTAAATTATTTGTATTCAAATACGACTTACATGTTATTTGTACACATGTCCAACAATCAATGAGATCTGTAAATTTTTTTGAAATTTAAATTTATAACCTTTTAATAAGATAAGTTTTTTTATTTTTTTCACTGTACATAAATTCCATATTTGAGAAGTTTTAAACTTAAACAAAAACGAAAATTCAATCACTATGCATATGCACACTCAGCAATCAGTGGTTACTGCGATGCATTACTGAATGTCGTACCGATTAACGAATGAGATACCTGTAGTCCATATCGATAATATAACACCGATCTTAAGACTGTCCTTGTATATATTTATAAATTTAATACATACTAAAAATAATAGTTAAATAATTTATATTATAATATGCATGACTATGTTATATTGCGTGTAGAATGACTGAAATATGTATATTTTAGAATGTAAATACAGTAAATTAACAAAAACAATTTGTGTAATTGATTTAACAATTTAACTAATAGGTGGAAACTTTTGGGCGCTGAACCGATAATAATCAGTCGGCAATACGCCGAAAGTAAACAGTAGAGGCACACAAATGTATACGTAAACGCACTATAATAATATTATAGTATACCTACCGCGGAATCGTAGTCTGGTTATTCACGCCTTTTCATCATTTTGGAACATCAGTTTATCAACCTTCAAAAAACCAATTTCTTAAATCATATATGTTTTTCGGTTCTTTGTAAATCGCGCATTCTGAGTTCTGATCGTTTGTCATTGAAAGCATTCCGACTTTAGTTTCAGCTCAATTACCAACTTTAATACGATTTGTATTTATTAAATAACTATCAAGAATTAACATGTCTATATAAATATTAAGTACCTAACACGAGTAACATAATTAATAATACAAGAATTTCGAATTTATCGATTTCATTTTTAACAATAGCATCAACATTTTAACGATGAATGATGATACTTTTAAAATTATGTTAAAAAAAACCTTATTCATGTCAATCTGAGTTCTGACGTTAATAGACGTTCATCCTTGATATTTTTATCATGAAAATAAATATCTAATATTTAGACGTTGTAAGGATCATGTTTGTTTTTTGTACAAGGCTTATATTACAGTAGTCACTCGATAATTTGAAATTTAAGGGACCTAGTTAAACATTCGATTTATAGAGGTTTTCGATTAACCGAGTGTTCAAATAATTGGGGGGAAAAAATGTATTCGAAATAAATAGATGTGAAAAATGATTGTATATATGTACATATTACATTTATTTATTATTCATACATACATATTATTATATTTTAAATACTAAAAAAATCTGTTATTTTTTTTTTGATAAATTACTGATCACAATTTGGTCCATAGAATTGTATAACTTACTGATAACATTGAAAATTGTCTTGCATCTTTTTTCATTCATCACAGATTACTCAAAAAATTGACGTAATCCTGACAAAAGTTTAGATTAGGTAAGAAAGGTACGATAAAGTTTATAAAATACAATAATATTTAACCATCATCGTTATGAATTTCATTACGAATACGTCAAATAGATTGTACATAATCTTTATATATATGTACATTGTACATTGTATTTACATCTAAACTTATATATAATCCAGTTTAAGGAAATTCAAATTATAGAGGTTTATAGAATAAAAATTCGAATTGTAGAGTGTATTCCACCGACAGATATTTTGAATTATCAAGGGGACTAGAATACATGTATTTTCTTCTAATTATAGAGGTTTTCTCCGGGGACTCAGCGTTTAGTTCGATTTACAAGTTTTTCAAATTATCAAGATTCGAATTAACGAGTGACGACTGTACTTATTTTTTCATTATACGTATGTATACCTGTTATTTTTTTCGAATTTAATTGAATGAAGATAATTGGAAAAAACAATTTTACAACAAACATTATTATATTTGTTATGATTTCTAAAACTCTGCAGTTATATCTGAAACCAACCTGTGTTTATAATAATAGGTTTCCAATAATTAATACATCTACGTAATGTTTTAATTAACAGATTTTTTCCTCGCAAATACAATTTACTATTATTATATTGTTTGAACATTAACAGAATCAATCAACTAATTTTCGAAAATGTATAATTCATAGGTAAAACTAATACCTAATTGTTACCGGTTAGAGTTTTATTTTTATAGGTACAGAACATAGTTTTCTTAGTTCTCTAATTTTAAAAGAGAAATAGCTGTTTATGAAAAAAAGCTGTTAAAAATGGACGATGTAATAAAATAATTCTATTGCGAGTTCTCAAAGGTATCAGCGCTGTCATTACATGACTGATTACAACAACAAAATTTTGCCTGTTGTAGGGCTGAAAATTTTTGTTAAAATAAATAGGTTCACGGAAATATGACTTGTAAAAGTAAATAAATTATACAAAATGATAATTTATTTTTAACTAATATTATTTAGGATTAACGCGTGAATATTTGGTCTATAACAATAAATAATAATTATACATATAGTTTTAGACAATAATCCTGTTCATAACATTATAATTACTTACGTATTTAATTAATAATGTTAATAAGGTATTTTTTCATGTATTACAACATAATTTACCGTAGCATACATGCGATATGCATATTTAAAATTTGAATGTATCATATATATTATACATTGTTGCCAATGTAATTTATATCTATCACAAACACGCGGTGAAAGTGTATAGTAGCCAGTAGAGTATATGAAGATTTAACATCAAAAATGTAAGTGAATAGAAATAACGCGAAAAATATAAAAATAGATCGAATACAAGGGAGAGATCGGTAATTGTAACACTGTCACGATATTTTCGCGTAAATATAATTTGAAGTGCGCCAGAATTATTATATAGGTACCTATTTTTCTTATTACTAATTGTGAATAGTGATTATGTGATTTGCAGTTTAATAAGCTCGATACTTCAAAAGAAACAGATGAATTCAGTTTTTTTGATCAAAATCTTCAAATATATAATAATTAGGTAGGTACATCAATAAATTATGATGTATTGTAAAAAAATATTTTTTTAAAAATCGAATTCACTATGTTGTATAAAATAGTTGTCGAGTATGCTGTATACTTTGTCATTGAGTAATTGACTGTAATGGATGTGTTAAACTTGAATTCAAAGAAATAAACCACTGTGTTCAAATACGAAAATTGATTCTAGTCTCTATAAAATAGGTACTAATATTAATATTTAGTGAACATTTTAATAAATCTCTACAAATATATAACAATATTGCTTAAAAATTCCTCTTTTCTTTGATGTCTTTGATGGTAACGTCAAGTTTCAGATACACAAAAAAAATATCAAAATCTAAAACAGTAATATTACACATTCTAACAATAATTCCAAATGCATCTTATAGCATAGATCAATTAAGTAATCAAATCATTTTTTTTTTTTTTAAACCGTAAGCTCTCATGGTAAAGTCATTTAATGAAAAAATAATTTATTGTTTTCTTTTATATAATAATATTTACAATTTATCAAACACACACACACATATAAATACAAAATAATTATTATTTAACGTTATATTAAAAATTCAAATGTTCAGTCAATTGTTCTGATTTTGAAAAAAAAATGTAAATTTTTAAATATCTATACAGCACCGATAAAAAAAAAAAAAAAAAACAATAATAATAATAAAATCATTATATCTTAATAATTTCTCAACTGTTTGTTTTTTTAAATTAATTATTTATTAATAGGAAGTAGGGTACCTACCTATAAGCGTTTAAATCAATAAGTGAAATAATGAACCAACAAATTATAAAGAAATTTCTCGCCACTTCATGCTTGTTATAAAATCCTTACAATTTATAAATAATATAATTTATACTGGTTTAATGTTCAATGTATTTTAAAATAAAAAATGTCTATCTTAGGATATGATATGGCGGATATGATTAATAAAAAAATCATTACTATGAAAATAATAGAGAATAGATTTTTTGCGAAAGCGTTATGATATATAAGTTTACAATTAAAGTCGAATGTCCTTCAAAATATTTAATAAAATATAAAATATATAACAAATTTGAAACTTTACACAAAGTAAGTGCTTTATGTTAATAAAATCACTTATTTATATATACGTATATTGTATAAATATAAATAAACAATACAAAATAGTTGATAGCTTAATTAATAACGAAATACAATCTACATCAAACTTAGATCACGATGGGCTTAATAAAATACTTGGTAACTCAAAAAATTGAGAAATTCTAATGATCGTGCACGTGTTCGTGTTCGTGTTCGTGTTCATGTTCGTGTGATGAATGATCGTGATCTGAATGTTGATTGTTGTCAACTGGGCCGTGACTGTGTTGATGAGCTGAAAAAATATTAATATATTATATTATTTATTAAATAAACTAAAAACTGATATAAAACTATAATAATGAAAATTTAAGTAATAGGTATAACTTATAACGTATAAATGCAGGTATATCGCGTCATATTAATCATAGAATTAAATAAGTAATGAAAACGTAGGATAGGAATGGTTTTTCGATCAAGTAAAAATATTATAACTACACAATAATCTTTATTCTTTGATGCAATGTACACAATAATATAAAAAAAAATTATTTTTATTTTTATTGAGACCCTAGGCAATGTGTTCAATGGGATAAGTAAAAAATTGAATACCTGCCTAATGTTATAATAGTAAGCTATATTGAATAAAATAGATTAATTAACCTGTATAAACAGTGTTAATCTATTGAATAATACATTTTTTTTTAATTATTTGTTATAATTATAATATTTAAATAATATATATTAATAACAAATAGATTAACTAATGGACTAATAATTAATTATAATACTAAACACGTCATTTAAGTATTAGTAAATTACATACAAATCTAGAAATATTTTGGACAGACATAAAGAAAAATAAGGATGTATTTTGAAATTATGCAAACTACGAGTATTATTACTTGGAATGTATTACATTTATGAATAAAATAAAATAAGGTTTGATACTTAATTCTTAATTATATTTTAACAGTCATAGCTCACAGTTCATGAGTAATTATATTATTTTATAAACACTATATATTTGCAATGCACTAGTCGCAACTTGGAATTTATACTCTATATTTTAAATCTCTTTTTTTAATGTTATATGATATAGAACAATACCATTAATATCAAGTAACAAAAATATTTAAAATAAGTAATGATGTAAAATAATAAATAAAAATATAATTAATTTAACTTATTTATAAAGTTATTGTTAAAAGTTAATATGTTATTAATTATTATTTTTATTGCGCAAAAATTGTGCATAATTTAAAATATGAATTTCTATAAAATATTGTTTACAAATTAGTTTTGAATGCTATCTGAAACGTGATACTATTGATACCCACATATACGGTTTTTGATTAAAATATAATATGTATGGGTAAGTCATTATTAACTTAAAAATATTATGAATAAACTATTATATATGAGTCACAATTACTTGCAGAGTATTACACATTGTTTGCTATTATTATTAAAAACAATGAAAACCTTCATTAGCTATATTGTTTAACCAAATTAGTGATTCGGTAAATCACACATTTTTACACATTACCTATTAATTACAACATATTATCATATAAGTAGGTACGAGAACTTATGACGGATTTTTAAACGCTGTTTTAATAGTTTTAAACAATAAAGTAATATATTTCAATCACGTAATTTACCCATTATAATTTATTAATCAAATATTGTTCGTGCTTTCATTTTAATTTTCATCATAATTCATAATAATATAATACTTACCACAAGCAATTAGCTATTGAAATTGAAGTAATCATGCATTATACTGAATATTAATATATTTTTTTTTATTCATCTGATTTCATAACTTTATAATGTTCTTAAAAAATGTATTTACTAGGTTTTGAATAATTTAAAAATATCGTCTAGGTTCAACTTATTAAACGAACCTAAGGTATTTACGTACTTGATCATATTCCGAGAACTTATTTTTTATTTTATATATGTATTAGTTATTAGAGATAACTTCAATTTCAATAAATACTTGCGTAGCTTTTTTAAATTTGTTTCTAACTGAAAATTAATTTTTCTTTAGAACGAAGGCGTTTCTAAACAAATTCAACATCTATTAGTTTAGTAGAAGTTTAATTTTATATACATAATGTCCTTCTTACTGCATTTTCTACGGATTTATAAACCACAGATGTAACATAAAACATCAAAAGTGTAGATTAAACAGGTTATATATTAAATAGAATATATTCCGTGATTTAGCTATAATTTTAAATTATAAATGATTTGATTTTTTATGTCTCTAGGTTATTTTAAGTTAAACACAAAATACCACAAACTATTAAACACTTTTAACCTTTTAAGTAACCCTACAAGTTTAAATATTATTTAGCTAATACATTTGGTCAAACTCAAACACAAGTTAACTATATAGTACATTATAATTTATAAGTAATAAATTTTAGTTTATATAATGCCATTGACTTTTTATGTGTAATTTTATTTCATTAACAAAACAAATTACATACTACATAAAGTACATAATTTAAAAATTTAAATAGTAATATTTCAATTTAAATGTATTGACGTACCGGACATCAACAATTTCAATAATATTAACAATTATTTTTTCAAGTATGTTACGACGTAATGTATTAACACATATATTAAACTGTAAATTATATTTTAGAATAAAAAAAAAAAAAATAACAAACTTATAAAGTTACACTTTAACGATTTAATGATACTGGTATACTGATAATTACTAAAAGTATTTTTAATTTATTATTTTAAGGAACATTTGAGTTTAATTTCAAAATAAATTAAAAGAACATTTATTTATTTTTATTGCCGATTTTCAATGATAAATATTTTTATTTTAAATTCAACGTTTTTTAAATCATTTAAAATAGAAAAATCTCCTAAATCTAAAACAATACCAAAGGCAAATTTGTTTTTAAAAAGAAAGAATTTATTTTGAAAAAGAGCCTTTTTAAAATGTTATACATATTAAGACCCTATGAATTTATAATACTATTTAAAATTTTAATATTTTATTTACATAATAATTATATATTAACTATACATCTATCAGTAGCTAAACATATAGAGGTAATACGTATTTTACTATTTTTTTTTAAGTTTAATTATTTATTATTTATTATTTTAAGAAGTTTATCGTATTTAATTTAATAAGTAATAGTTCTTAACAATTGTATGTCATAAATGTGTATTTTATAGCATAAAATTCTATTTTCATAAATATTCATGTTTTAATAGAAACGCGGTAATTTACTTTGAAAAATATCTTGCCTATAATGTTCTCAATTAATGCGACTATAATTTGTAAACAGTATATCTTCAATGTCTACATTGTTCAAAATATTTTTAAAAATTATAAATAATAAAAATCTATTTTCTCATTAGTTATTTAAATTAAACTAAAATTGTCTATATGAGATAAGTACGTTGTCAAATGAACTGTTAATGTCCAATACCGGATATTACGAAATAAAAAAATAAAAATATTTAAACGTTAATTAAAATTAATTGTTTTCTTTGAATAATACAATATTTTTACCGGTTATGTAACGCATTGGTACCTATATTTAGAATATAATTTAGTTTTTGTAGTACAATGGTACGTTACGTGTATTCAACTGCACGAACTATTACGACATAAAGCTGACAATTGGGTTCTTCTTTTTCCTCCTATTCAGCCCTTTTGAAAAATATAAGTTTAAATCATGATATAAATTAAATAATACATATTGCACAGCTATCTAAATTGACTATAAGGTATGTCATTGTTAGATAATTTGATGCGGTATAAACTTGTCACTTACAGAATGCTGACTGTTTTAACTGCCTTAAGATGATATACAACTGTAGCATGGCACAATAATATACTTTGTTATTTTAAAACTTAATAACCTCACGATAATATAGAATGTTCTCATCATCTCATTTACTTTAAAATAAATTATAGAGCTACACGTTAATAGCTATTATAATGGTCAATGAACATTGAACAAAGAGTGAAAAGGCATTACAAACATGAAGCGATCAATGATATTTTTACCTACATCAAATTAATGTACTAAATAAAATTTGTTCAGCGAATTTTAGTGACTGAAATGAACTCTACGCAGTAAAATTATGAGATAATAATAGTATTTTAACTAAATACAATTCTAATAATACAATAAATAATAAGCTATGAACAACAAACATTTGTTATCTATATTCCTAAAAGGGCTAAAAGGTATAATCTATATTTTAGTATAGGACTATTTTTTATTTTACTTTTAAGTTAACTTCAGCTGCTTAAATCCACTTGTAATTACTCGTTAAACAGTATTGAGCTACATTGAAAGTATTATTGCATTTTTCATAAAATTCATAATTCTAAAAAAATAATGTAACGATTGCATTAGTTCATCTATTATTTTACCATCATTTTTTCCCTTAAAATAAACCATTTCGAATGCAATATACTGCTATAACACTCACTAACTTTCAGTAAATTAAACGATTTTTATTTTGTTTATTCACTCCAAAATAAGCGTTGAACATTAAATATTATACTTATAGTATATTGTACAGTATGTGTTAGTCACATCGATTTCTAGATGAATTATCTTAGTCAGCGATGAGATAGTATCCAATTTACTCTTTCAAATTTCAATTTAATATTCACTGACTCATGAAGTAGGTACTCCATCTTCAAAAATTGCTATCTATTATTATTAACTTTCTAAATCTAATAAATATGTACATCGAATATACACGTTATACCTAAACTTATAAATTGCGTATGTTATGGCTTGGCTCTTCTAAATAATTTATTCAGCATACATACAATAAACAACATGCGTGCCGTATTATACACTTTTTAATAGCATGTTTAACAGTTGTCGAAAAATGAGGTATGTTGTAGATTCTATAGATCTTAGATAAATAGACATTTTATAAACATTTATAGACTGTGCTCAAAACATTAAAAAGTTGTTTTATATAATATAAATAATTTAATAATAATTAAGTAATATTATATTATGTATATTATATATGTTATATTATATTGATAGCAATTTTAATATAAATAAAATAAAATTAGATTTATTTTTAAATATTTTTAAAACGAGTGACCAAATTAACAGGTGAAACCTATAGTTACTGGCCTTCTCTAGTTCTCTACGTACCTATTATTTATATTTCTGGGGAAAGAAATTCTTTCGAATTTCAAAGCTAGATTAGAAAATTAACAGAAATGTTTTGTTAAATATTTGCCTAAAAAAAAAAAAAAAATTCGAAAGTATTAATTTTTACTATCGAGGCTGGCGAGACTTGATACTGACCCTCTCTCCTTAATTATTATTGTCAATAAACGTAATCCTCCAAGATGCCTGAAGCAAAAATTGTGTAGATGCTTGTTAAACTATTAGGTAAGTAATAATATAATAATAACATTGATTAAATATACTTAATCGATGATAATAATGATAATAACAACAATAAATAGGAAATGTTAGCACCACAATATTTTTATTCACTTATCATAAATTCTTATTGTGCTTTAGCAACTAAGGTAAATTGAATAAAAAATAGTTACAAGTGATTTCAAGATTTACAATAGCTTTAATTAGAGCTGATGAATGATAAGTGATGAACTAGGTACCAATAATATGACTGTTATATTAATAACAATTCTTTGAAAACAATCAACCAAAATGCCAAGGACACTGCCCACTTATTTAGTTAGTAAGTTTGGTTAGATATACTATGAAATAAAAATCTTTAGTTGTTTATTATTGCAGGCTACTACAGTACATAATTACATTTATATGCACATAAATAAGCAATTTATCAGTGATTATTAATCACTGATTCATATAAAATACGTAAATTTATAGATAATTTTAAATTTTAAATATAAATAATTATGGTACAGCTGATCCAGAATTGGAGTATGAGGTGGATGAATTGAAATTTGAAAAAAAAACTATAGACTATTATTAAACTAGTTTCCAGAAGAAATAAATAAACGAAAAAAATAGTCTTGATTTGATTAAATAGTGTTGTATATCTAAAACATTATCAGTGATAATCTATCACCAATTTTATTTACATGAAAAATTCAAGGAAATAATGAAAATTATTTATACTAAATACAACTTGTATAGGTATATTGAATTTCAAACTATACCAAGTTACTTAATCACTAAATTTTTGATTTCTATTACTAAGCCAAAAATTATTTTCCAAAAAAGATATTAATTATTAATAATCTAAATCCTTATTACAGACATAATACAATTTATTATAGTATCATAATATAATTTAGATTCTACAATGATTATTGCATTACTTAAAAAATATCATGGTATTAATATTTTTAAAAGATGTAGTAAAAACTAAACAATAATATTGGCAACATTTATTGTAAATATGTCAATAAATTTAAATTAGTTTAATCTTTCTACAATCCTAACAATGGATATTGTGCCGTATGTTGGCGTTAGATTAATAACATAATTATTTTATACCTACTTGGATAATATATTATGTTTAGTTAATAAGGACTTAGGACTTAGTACTATGGTACTCAATTACAATAAACGCGTATTTTGTCAAAATTAAATTTAGAATTTATGAATTCTACTTAATAATGGATCAAACATATATATTATATTTATTTTATCGTTTATGAAATATTATTATATTAATGTATATCATCGCTCATCAGTTTACGCGTGTTGAATTTTTAAATATCTATAAAATGGTCAATAACCCTTGTCCTTAGATTTTAAATAGGAATAGTTAGAAAAATATAAATTACTTTTAAGAACTATTAAGTATTCTATTATTGTACATTTATATATTTTTTTTAGTAAATATATTTAAAGTTTCTGACTAAATATTTATTCAAATTTTTTAACTATATTTGTATACAAAGAAAAAATATCTGATAGTATTTTTACATAAATGTATTATTAACTACCTAATGTTATAATGTATTATTTTATCTAAAATCCTCTGTACAACATTTAATTCAAAAGTATCGTACACATTCTTTAACTTACAAATAACTTTGAAATAGCTTTATTTTTTCAATCAATATTTTAACAAGTAAATGGCACTTGAAAGTAATGAATTGTCGTATTACAATAAATTTTAGTAAGTGCAGTTTAGTAATAATGGGTTCATATTTTAAAGTGCCCAATATTAACTTTAGCTGGTAATTGTTTTACGTACAAATTTACAAAATTAAATCAATAAATTATCTAGTGAATAATTTTGTTAAGATTTCAAATTGTTAGTTTGTAAACTATAATTAACAAAAATTGCTTTTGTTGAAATAAGTCTTAAATATTTTAAAAAATACAGGAAATATAACTGAATGATAATAATCGATAAAATAAATATGACAGTACGAAACATTTATGGTCATGTATAGATAACAGGGAAGAGTAAAAATTAAACAATTACACTAATTTTTTCTAAATAATTTGTTTAGTATGACATCCAAAGAACTCTTCTATAAAATAATTACATGCGTTTAATATATAAATACTAAATACATATTTTTATTATCCATAGTGAGAATTTAATATATGTATATAAAAATATCTTAAACATATTTAACGAACTGCCCAAGAATAATTTTAATATTTTACTAACATAAATATACTTATCGTTTATAATTTATATGAAAAATTAATTGTTTAAAATGTATTAATTAATAATTGTATAATAAGAGATTATAGAGGATTCTGCCTTCTGCTCAGTTCGTTCGTCAACCACGCATCGGCAAACACAAACCCCCTGGGCGCTTAGCCCCATCGACCCAACGGTCACCCAACCCTGAAATCTTAGAATTTAATATCTGTAACTTAAAATATACATATTAAAATTCATAAATTCGAAACTGAACTCAATTCTTTCAAGCGTAAACTGTATGAGCGAATCGACACAAAATGTAGTCTGTTTGGGACAATAATTATGAATATAAGTTTATAGGTAAATCGAAGAGAGATTATGATATCCCTAATTAATCTCATATACTAGATAACATACTTGATTTAATTTAGTTATTAATGTTAGTGGCTATCAAGATGAGAAGGTTAAGCCTATATTTAAATAAAGTATTTAAGTGTATACTGTATGCAAAATCAACTGCATTATGAAATTGAAAAATTTTAACAGTTGACAATTTTTAATGGTTTTCATGGAACACTAGCTATCAAATATTATCTTTGTCTTTCGCGTAGTTCCTGCGTGCCCGTTGCGAATTGTTGTCAATACCCCAATATCCTTAACCTCAATAATTGAGGTTGTGTGTATTGTGCATTAAAATTAGTTCGATTTAGATATTATAATATGTACAAAGTACAACATATGCAATATGTGTGTGATATTAAACCACATGTGTTCACAAAGAAAACACCTGAGAACAATTTCAGTGGGTATTGTTGCCTGATGAAAAAAACACACTGGTTATTTTTACAAAAATCTCGATTTCTGTATACCACATGTTTGTAATTTTTTAATGCTTATATTAGTTTTATCAAGACTCAAAGAACGAATATGTTTTCAATTACTCTGTAAGAACAGAAAATGTGTAGAAAGTAGATGGGAATATGAAAAGGAAACGTTCAAAATTATATCCGTCACAAACATCTAATACCTATACTTCCTTATTATGCGGTCAATAACATAAGATGCATGTGTTCAAAGAACGAATTCATGTTTTATTATTATGTTGATGGACATTGATTGTTTGTGAATTTACCATTATGTCATAGTTCTTTGTTACGAAACGTCTACCCGCTGGAGAGAAATATGCAAGCAAAACGTGACCGCCGTGACCGTGACTTTAAACGTGTTATGTACGTGATGAGTAATAATAATATATTCGATAGAAATGGATTTACCACCATTCTACGATTTTTAATACTATCATCCATTCGTTAACTGTGTTTATAGTCACCGAACTAATCTGTTGATCTTTTTTTTTTTTAACTCAAAAATAACCACAATAACAATACATTCAATTTTTTTATCATGAATACGTAACTATTATGTCGTTTCTAATGCAATGGACGAGTATACGGTTGTTTTAATTATTTCATATTACCAAAATGTAAAGCCACCTATGCAAGATAAAGATTCAATTTATTTTTTTTTCGTTATTAATTCACAAATCATTATAGCTAAAAAAATAAACGATTTAGAGTGATAACAATTTATGGATCAGCATTGATTTCAAAAGATATTTCATAAGACGTCTCTGGCATCACTTCATCCTATATTATAATAATGTTAAATTAATATTTTTTTAATTTGGTAAATTTCACTAATTTTTGCAAAAAAACATAGTATAATATTATATGTAACTTATAAAGTTATAACTTAAAATCCAATATCAACATTGTGTGAATATGTATGTTCGTGACATAAAGACGTAAAAATAAAAGCTAAAAAAATATAGCTTTAAACTAAATATAAATAATTATTAAATGTCCTTGTCTACACAAAAAATAATAAACACAATGGTGAAAAGTTTTAATATTGTTGTCTAAATAAAGTATATAGGTATTTTAAATTACCTAAAAAAAATAAACAGGAAAAATTGTGAATATGTATTTTAAAATTTTAAAACTATTAAAAAAACGACTTAAAGACTTTACCTCACTTTAATTTTTAATCCTATTGACCGAAAAACAAAAGTCTTATCAACATAAATCGAAAACAATATAAAAAGTAGATATTTTAAACGTTAATAAAAAGTTCAAAAGAGCTAACATGAAAATGTCTAGAAAATTCTAATTTCAATATTGATGAAAATTTTAAGTCTTTATAATTTCTTTTTGAATTAAAAAAAAAAATCTATTTTATCTTTAGCTAGTGCTGCTCAAATACAACTTTATTTATGCTATTTTTTGTTAGTTTTTCTCCATTATTACGACTTAAAATCATCGATGTATACGAGACTATAGTCTCTTCACTCAAGCCACACATCTGTCAATTCACATAATCTATCTTTTTGACTTGTTGTTCTAAAAATATACAGATTGCTGAATTTAAAAATTAAAACTTTTTTCTATTTTTGATCTCCAGAGAATATTAAATATTGATGATTGAAAGTTTACCATTGAAGTAAGAGTAAATGTTTCGTTAATACAAAATAACAAAATAAAACATATCATATCATTGTAAAACCAATACATCCCTACCTCCATCCATCAATCAAACTCTAAAATTATGAAAAATAATTTTTATTATTTAACTATTAAGTATTTAGTAGCTCTTTATAGAAGTTAAAATACATTTATAAAACATTGCCTTAAATATTTGGTAGATATAAGATGCTTGGGATGAAAAAATTTATTATGACAATACTTGATTATCATTGTTAATTTTTTAAATTAAATTCTTTGTAAAATATAAATAAAACATACTAAACATAGAAAGCAGCAGGTAATAATTACTTGATATACTAATACGTAGAATACTTTGTTAATTAGAAATCAAGACGTATGTAAACAGCTGAAGAAAATCTGTCCGTTAAAAAACTTCAAGAATATGGTTCGCATATTATTACAGAAGTTACAGTGTATTAAATGAGGTTTCTTAAAATAGAAGCCTTTATTTTAAAGCACCAAGGTGAACACCAAGAAAGTTATTGTTTACTAAATCTATTTTCATTAGATTAGTGTGATTTTAGAATTGATTTCTAAATCTTTTATATTATTTTAACTTAGCTACTTAATTTATAGCCGGTAAATAAGTATCTTTATGGAGAGTTTAAATTAGAACATAAACTGGAGCTGTAAATATGATAATTATTATACCTACGAGCTACATGTAGAATGTGAAATTGAAGAATTTAAATTTACAAGTAAAAAAATATATTAATGATTATACAGTTCGAGATCATAAATTTCGAAGGTTTGCGTCTTTACATAAAAATGAATATTAAAATTATTATTATTAAAACTGACAGTAGGTATTTAGCATTCATAATTCTACTAATATGTATCAATTAATCTTTATAACTACTATAGACTCATCTTTAATTTACTTTCATAATTCCTATTTTAAAATATTAAAGTTTCTGTTATCGGTTTACATGAATGTTTCCATTAAATGTAATTCTTGATTAATGTCTGCAATTAAAATCAAAATTATATTATTACTAAGTACCTACTTAAAAGTTAATTAATAAATACACTTTGTTTTTTTCACTTTGTTAATAGTATACTTATTGATTATTGTACGTTTTTATACAATAATTAAATTCTACTTTGAAATAATTTGGTTTATGAATTTTAAATGATAAATGTACATAGATTTTTAAAAGTACATAATATAAGAAAAAAACCACGGTTTTTAAGTTGTAAGCTGTATTTACGTTTTTTTTACATTTAAAACTATTTTGGAGTAATTGAGAAAATTATCTGTGGAAGTGCCTATAGTGACCCGAAATATTACGGTAAAATATAAATATTTTACGAAAATAAATTTTTATTGAACATTAATTAATCAAGTTTGTTATGGGTTATCGGTGTCTAATGCATATTAGCAAAATGAACATTCCGAGATTTCTTTAGGCATAAGTAGGCACCTACTAAGTATACATATAGTGAAATTATTATTTATTTTACCTATCATGCTTATCATCTAAGGTTTATAGGACGTTTTAAATATCTTGTTTTTGAAATGAACCGGTTTATTTATATTAAATAAAAAACAAGGCGTGAAAGTCTTGAAATTCTTTTGCTCTTAAATATTTAAATTTTAAGTTCAAACCGTTAAAGGGTCACCAATTTCTAACTTAATCCTTGTAGAACTAATAATAATAATAAGCAACTTTGAGAAATCTTTGTTGTTTATGTACATTTTTTTTAACTACTTAATTATTGTTCATTATGTTAATTATTCTTATTTTTGTTGCAATTAATAAATTTAGATCTTGTTGAGTTTTGACTTACTCTATATTATTGTAAACAATTAAAACTATTAATTTTTTTGATTTTTCATATTTACAAACAGTCATTTCATATTCTATGTTATGTAGTGTTAAATCTTTAATTATTTTAATAATAAACTAATAAATAACAGTATACAATTAGTTTAAAATTATAATCTCTCTTAAAAATGCAACTACATGCATACGCATTGTAAGTAGATTAATATCATCTATATTTGTTTTATTTTGGCTAGCTTAATTTTAATTTTGATTTTATAACAAAACAATAAAAAAGTGATATGTTTTTATTTTGTAACTCGAGTCAAGGTAAGATGGTAATTGATAGTAGTGTAAATAATTTGCCGGTCACACTTCGCACAGACTAGTGATTTTTAAGCTGCAGTGTCTCACGAAGCCAATTATATTATATAGGAGCTCCACGGAAATACCGAAATAAAACCAAGTTTTTGTCATATTGTTGGTTTAAATTTGACATTCCTAATTTTCAGGGATTCTTAAATTCCTTTTTTAGCCTTTCAAGGGCTCTACGAACAAAGACATTTCATAACCGCTATCATAGATCGTTAAAAATTATATTATTATACTAAATCATTAATTACTATATGGCTTAAGATTTAAACTCTACAGATACTTATAAATTACATGAACTACCCCTAATTGTTTAGGTCGAAGATATCAGAGTTAAAAAATGTACATAATCTATATTATAATATAAGTAGTAATTAAAAAGTAATTTTAAATCACCGAATAGAAAAAATAAGATAAACAACTCTATATATCATTATAGAATGTGATATGGTGAAAAATAGTTAAAGAAATAAATAATCGTACATATACCAAAAATATACAAAAGAACGGCCGAAATCAGAACGTGTAAATGCGTGATGACAAACTGTAAGTATTAAATATGTGATGCGTTAATTCGGTTAAACAACGACACATTACCATAAAAAGGTTACAAAACACAGTAAACGTGAGTATTTGTTCGGTGTATATTGGATAAATATATACACATAATCGAGTATAATATATCTACATTGCATACTTGTATTAGGTACAGTTATTGAATTTGTGGCGATAAGTGTTATTACAATTTCAAGACATGCATTATGTAGCGCGTATAGTACAACACGCCTGACTACCACATCGTCCCAATAAGGGATTAGAAAAACGTAAACAATGCTACAATAGTTTATCAACTATTTTGATGGTAGCTGATATTACATTATATTATGTACACTATTGTAAAGTCGTTCACATACGTAAGTGCACCCAAGAGAGAAAGAGAAACGAATACGACTCGTTTAATTTTATTATAATATTATAGTATGACATAAATTCAGGGTTAGAATCTATAATATGTACAATATAAAAATGTAAAATCTACTAAGATATGCAATTTTATTAAAATACAATATGATATAAGTTCACTAATATATTCTAAACTATCATTAAGCGAATGATTATAGAACAGATCGAATAAAATTACTTTTCATACCTATACATAAGCTAAATCAGTTTTGTTAGTCTAACTTTTAAATAATTCCATTGTAGATGGAATTTGAAAAATATTACAATCAATGCGACAAAAAAAACAATAATTTTATAAAATCGATATATAGCGTATAACCTGTCCATCTAGTCCGTTCTCATTACTTTCGTTCAAATCTTATTTACTATTGAGTAGATGCATTTTCCGTCTATATAGTTTTGTAAGCTAATTGCGCGTCATGGAGTAATATAGCATTCTTAAACCTGTACAAATGACTAACTAAATATTTTGACTGAGGAATAAACGTCAAATTCCGGTTTAGCAATAAAAATAATAACCCATAAAATAAAAAATAAAAAAATAAATCATTATCGTATAGACATATTGTTAGGCGATTTATGGACATACCTAGCCTATACATTTTTAAAAGGACGGACGTTGTGAATAAAAACATACCAAACCATCTAAATCCTATTCCCTTTAGTTATTTAATGGAAATTTCTGAAAATAATAAATTATTTTTAGCCAACTGTGAAGCATAGCTTTTTTAACACAAAATTTTAATTAGTTACTAATGAACTCAATTTTGAAACTTTTACATGGCAATTTTTCGACATTTAAAATTAATTATCTTTTTTTTTTTAATACTTCTACCGATAATTTTAAAATGAAATCTGTTAGTTGAATCGTTTTACACACATTTTATAATTTCCGTCTTATAAATATTTTAGACGACCTGTACATACGTGAAACTCAATAAATAATAATTATATCTCGTTTAAAATGTTTAACATTCGAGAAATTTTTACATTTTTTAAACTATGAATCTCGTGTATACTTGCAGTGATTTTTATACTACATATTTTTTTATTTTTTTTTTTTGAGATTATAGTGCATTCACAAGGTTTTTTAATGTTTTAAATTTCACACAGCCCCAAATACTATTAAATTATATAATGCTACGAGAACATTAACGTTACGGTGCTATTGCTATACTCACTCATCAATTGCAATACGAGCAAAATACTGAATCCGAACATAATGGACAATAAGTGCAAGAATCCCGACTGTTTGTGCCTGGCAAGCACCTCAAAGAACACTACGTACAGCAGAGTGCCCGCGGCCAGCCCCTGCAAGATGACGGCCACCCTTCCCGGAGATCCGTCCACGGTGCCGCCGCTGCCGCACTGCACTAGCACCATGCCGATGATGATGCCCACGGGCGTGACGAGCGCAAACGTGGCCACGTACATGACGAGCACGGGCCGCCGGGTCTTGGACCAGGCCAGTTCCAGGCCGATGCAAAAGGCGATGACCAGCTTGTGCGTGGCCACGGCGATGAACAGGTACCACACGTTATCGACGCGCTCCTCCAGCCCTATGGCCAGGCCCTCGAACACCTCGTGGAACGACAGCGCCAACACGGTGAACAGGCCGCGAAACGAGTGGCCACCGTCGATCCCGCCGCCGCCGTCACCGCCCAGCTTCATCTGTTTCTCGGTGTCACCGTCACAGCCGTCTACTCGCTGCCGGTGTGCGGTTCGCGGGGGCGGCGACGCCGCAGTGCCGCACCCCCAGCCCGACGGCCGATACCGCTTGTCGTGCGGCTTGCCCGGCACCTCGTTCTGCAGAAGCTCCTTGTTGCTGGCCACCGACATGCCGCCGGTCACCGACGGAACGGAGCTGGGCGAGCCTCCGCTGCCGGCAAGCGAGGCCCTCGGTATGGACATGGTCCGCCGCCTCAAGCTCATGGACCGGTGCAGCACCTCCTCGGCGGAGCTGCGGTCCGCGTGACTGGCCGCGCACCGATCCAGCACCGAGTGCACGATCTCGTCCACGATGAATACCATGAAGAACCCGGCGCAGAAAATCAGGTCGCCCAGGTGCTCGGTGCCCTCCCCGTTGGGCAGCTGCCCGGTCTTCTGCAACCGGCCGACGCCCTCCCGGACCTCGGGCTGCAGGTGCAGCAACGTGGTGAACAACAGCACGCCGCCGCCGAAGCACAGCAGCAGCGACACGACCGGCGAACCGGCGGCAGAGTCGCCGCCGTGCGAGTGTCCGCCCTGGTGCGTCGGCGCGGCCGCCGGGTCCATCCGCCACCACTTGGTCAGCTTCAGGGGCACGACGCCCAGCACGAACGAGCCCAGACCCAGGACGAGCATGGCGAACGTCTTGGCCACGATTGTCTGGTCGACGAGCGCCGATGTGCTGGTCGCCGTCATGTCGTCCGACACTATCCTCGTCGTCTCGGCCATGGTGTCGCTCCGCGCCGTATTATATTACCGTGAACTCTGTTGCAGGTATTATAATAGGTATTATTTTATCAATATTACCGCCGCGGTATCGCATAAAATCGCGTAAGTCGTCGTCGCTACTATCTCGTCCGCATATGACGTGTTATACTATATTGTGTTATACTATATTATAATAATACGTACGGGCGAATCGCTAGTGTGACGCACAAAAACATAAAATATAATAATAGCTGTATAGCACGCGTGTGCGCGGGCGCGCGCGATTAATCCGCAGTGAAACGCGGACGACTTCGCAGCGATCAAACGCCGTCACTGCAGCACCGACGACGATCCCGTGCACCACCCGAAACGACGACCGTTGGCGAACGCATAGCACGGCACCAGTCTCGGAACGCGGACGCCGGTTACTGCGTGTGTGCCGTGTGTGCGACTACGGCCGAACGTGGAGAACCGTCGTGGTGGCGTCTACTACGGCGGCGAGCGGCCACCACCACCGCCGCCGCCGCCACTAGTCACTACTACTACCGCTGTCGCCGCCGACGCTACATCGTGTACCACTACCACAAAAACACGCACGAAAATCATATGTATTATTATTATTATGTTGTACTGCACCATACTAAGAAGGTAGTTTCCGCATCTTTCTCTCACCTTCGCTCACGTGTACACGCATGATAAATTACATATACGCGCGTACAGTCTCGTTGTTGTTGTTATTGTTGTTGTTGTTGTTGTTGTTGTTGTCTTTGTCGACGGTGTAAGAGGAGAATCGATCCGGCCGGATGGTTCGAATAAAATGTGTGCGCGCGTGTCGACGATGACGCACGATCCGACGGAATATAATACCTGTAAATAATTGCAATTGTTTTATAGATTATGTATATTATGAATAGTATGATACGCTTACACCGTAAAGCAAGCCCGGATTAAGACATTATTTAGAGGACTCGGGTCTAAGTTTTCAAACGAGTCCATCACAGTCCACGAGGCCCCCGAAAAAAATAAATACGATTTACTGTAATGTCTTGTGTTTTTAAACGGTTAAATTAATTATCACTTGGGTAAAAAAAAAAAAAAAACTATCCGCATTAAAAATTTTTCCTTGATTTTAATTTCTCAGATAACGTCATTATTTGATCATTGTTTGTTATTCGCAATAAATCTTTCTCTGATACCAATATCACAGCGCTCATTTCGGAGTGAACGTAGCCACTTAATCTTTCAAATTTTCTACTTTACTATTTTACCACTTTTCTACCATTTTGTAAAAACATTATATTACAATATAATATAAATCACCTCTTAATACTTGGACTATTGAAAAAAAAATGACGTATACCTTTTGGTTTTTTTGCATTTTCTAACAAATAATAAAAATATAGAAATAGCCCTCTTATTGTTTCACTTCGCGGATTATCACTTAACTTTGCCCTCTCAACACCTCAGCACCATCAATTCCTACACACAATTGAATTTCAATGTCACACCTATACATATCATTTGCCAGTTTCTGTAAAAGATATCTAGTTGATTATTTGTATAGTTATATAATAAAATAATAAATATAATGAAAATTATCAGCAGACTTAGTTGCTAGAGTCTACACTGCGTATCTGTTAATTAGTTACATCATTCGAATGTCTAATCTTATTATTAGATGCACTCAATTTTGTAGCGCGTGTTTGATGAAAAAAATAAATGAGATTGAAAAAAAGATTTTTACTTAGAGTTTAAAACTTTAAATATTACTATATATTATTGCAAATACACAATACATATTTTAAGCCTTTTTTGGGTGCTAGTGGGTATCACTCGCTCCGCCTGCAGACACCTCTGTTTCACTCTGATCATTCAAGTGAGGGCACTTTCCATAATATGCCACTAGCGGCTATTTAATAACTAGCCACTAGCTAGGTAGATACCATATTATGAGTAGGCACTATGACGATTTATTGATAACGGATAAACCGGCTTGCTGCTAACAGGTCCATTCCTATTGGTATATCCAGTAGACATACATTGACACACGTGTATATATTATCAACCCGTCGTTGCTTTCGTGTTCTAATTTCAATTATTAAAAAGTAATCGCCTTGATATATAAACGTGCATTAGGACGTTGACCTATAGATTTATAATATTTGTGCAGAAATGTCTGTCTCAAGTTGTAACAAAAACATTATTACTTATAAAACGATTGAAGTGTATTAATAAATATATTATTAATCAAGAAAGTTAAATAAATAAAAATTCAGACATCCTAGAATTATCTCGAAATTAATATTATATCAATTTTTTCCAATTAAAAATAGATAACAGTAGTGACTAATTTAAGTTATTAAACACAATACTTTAAAATACCAGTCGTTTAAATCTTTTCACTAATGATTTTTTCAATAACATCCATGACCACAATAACTTGCATTCACTGTTTAAATCGTTACACGTTGACCATGAGACGTTTTTTATCGGTAAGTATCAGCTGTAATTTAAGTATGTATACCTATAAATCATGTTAACCTATATTGTATTATGTTATATTATTATTTCTAGAGCCTAAAATCCAGCACCAAAAACTGTTACTCTATTTTCGTAGTGATATATACCCCACTAAGCTTTCATTGAACTTTGAAGAATTCACATAAAAAAAATTAATAGTTTTAAATTATTACATAATATCATACTTTATAATATTATTTTATTATAAGAGAAACAGGCGTGGAATGAAATACGAATAAGAAGTTTTTCAGGACTTAAACTTTGCATAATAAATTATAACAAATTGTATTTTAATGTAAGTATACTTTATTTATTTTGATTTTTATATATCATATTTATTATTTTAGCAATAATTTCCCATTATTGTTGATTTTAATGGCGCAACGCGGCGCATAATTATATTTTAAAGTAATATAAAACACATTGCATTGTAAAAAACAACAAAATGATTATTTGATAAAATATACTATCAATTTTATATCGTCTGTAATGGCATTTTTAGAGTTATTTTTTATAATTTATTATAATATATTTATTAAGTTTTTAAAATTAATTTTTGAATTTTTTATTATTTATTTTTATATTGGTAGTAGTAATTTAATTTTCTATTAAAAACAAAGTACGTTGGTAAGTAACGTAGGTTATTGAATTAAGATTTGCCAAAATAAAAAAAAATCACATAAGTTATTATTTAGTAATTATTATAATATTATCTAGTATACTAATTTATTAGCTTTTATAAAATATTATAATAAGTTAATACCGATTCCCAACATAACATAAAACGATTGAATATGTCCGTGTTAAAATAATTAAAAACATGTCTAAATACAAAAAAATTAAATTTAAATTAAAATCTTTAATACGATATATTTATACCTAATGATGAAAAATTCATCATGATTATTATTTTTAGAATTATGACAAAATAACTGTAAAACTATTATTAAATATCCATTTTTGTCAAAATGTGAATAAAAAAGAGATTAAGTATATGAATATTATTACAAACTTTTAAAATGTTTTGGTTTCTGAAACAACAATGTATAAGAATTCTTAATTTCTTAAATGACTTGCACTAAATTTGCAAGCATAAGCTATTAAAATTTAAAATTTATAAACTATAATTTGCTCATTTTTGTGATTTTAACAACTATTTTAAAACTTGATTTTAAGCGATCAAAAAAAAAAAAATTATCCATATATTTTTAATATTTTTAAATTTTAGTAAGAACAGATTATTTAGAATATAATATATTTAATTTTTAAGGTTTTTAACTGAGCTTAAAAATGTTGAAAAACACTACAAACATTTCAAAATTTCAAAAACCTCCAATGGCTATAATAACCCAAAAATACTTAAATATTTTGAATTTTAAATTTTCTAGACAACACCAATTTAAATATTTAATAAAAAATCGTATCTCTACAGTCATTCATTTTTGAATAACAATAAAATAAATAAAAGAACCTTCAGAACAATACCAACTAGATCTTTTTGACTATTAACTAAAAATAGTAAATTATTACCAGAAATTACTCTCAAAATTAGTAATTTAAGTATTTTTACTATTCCAAAAGGTGATAACAAAAAGAAAAAAATTATTGTAAATCATTGCTCAGCTCAAAATCGCTCAAAATCTAAAAGAAATGTGGACTTTGTTTATAAAAAAACAAATGATAATTTTTCAACATGACTTTGATACCTAATAATTTTTATCTGATTTGTATTACGTTTAATAATTGATATTTACTAAAAATTATTGAAAATAATATTATCATTCTTATTTCATAATTCATAATTCATCATAATAAATACTAATCTATATAATGTATGCTATAGGTAATATGATGTATATATATATTAGTGTAAATGTACGGTATATGTAACTTCTTTATAAGGCAAATATTTTGTTGTTTGCATCATTCATAATAATTTCATGTATCAATGAACTCTACAAATAAGTAGTTTAAAAAATAAAGATTAGTTTTTAAATTCAATCTCATTTTTAATGAACATCTGAAATCTTCATAACTATTAACTTTTTAAATTACAACAAAATAACTAGGATTTATTTTATAATAAATGAGTAATTAATAATTTATAAATTATATAAGCTTATAAACCTAACTATTTTAGATTTTGAGCGTCTAGTGAAGAAATTTATTAATTTTACAATAATTTGTGGTTTTTTACTTCCACTTTTAAATTAATATCTGATAGAAAACACCATATTTAATTGAATTATTTTGACAATTTAAAAAAATATAGAAAAAAACATAGTCATACAAATACCACTTTTTCATGTTTAAAGCTCAAACTTTGACAAAATTTGATATCTAAACTAAAAATAATGTTTTACTCGTCAAACCATTTATCAAAAGTTTAACTGAATTCTCTATAACTCATGATAATTCTCAAAAACATCTCAAACTTTTATGATTTTGTGATCTATGATACTAATTTACATAAATGCATAATACTATTTGCTAACTGAAAATTATATAAACAATAAACACGATGAACCAAATAAAAAATGTAAAAATCTATTTGCAAGTATTGAGTAGATTTTCGCCTCAGTGTATCCCACTATTTGTATTATATAATATATTGTTTTTAATTACCTATCTCATATACTTATTGTGCCTTAAGATGGTTTTAGATTGTATTTCTTGTAAGATTATAACGGCTAGATCATTATTTTGTAAACTATTTATGATTAATTAGCATATTTTAAATAAATTTTTATCGACATCAATCAACACTGAAACACTAATACAATAGCAATTTGTAATTCTACTATTTCTACTTACTGAAATAAATAATTTTGTGAACATACTGCAGAAATTTTAAATAAAAAGTGTTAGTCTTACATTGTATCCGGTTTATTCAATTTTTTCTAGGCTATAATATTCATAGTTATAGATCGACAAATATGGTTTCAAACAAAAAGCTATAACGTAAGAACCAATGTCATACAAATATTTAATGTATCTTCAATATAATGGCGTATTTACAAGGCCAGGAGGTATTTGCTATGGAGGATGAATCCCCAAAATGAGTATTTTATTTTATGACTCTTTCACTCCTAGAAAATCTTGTTTATAAGTAGATTAATAATACACGTGTCTATATGATGATAGTTTGTTTCAAATGTAGGTATGAACAACAAATGGTAAATATTATTATATCAAATAGCCGTTCTCGTATGTTATTGTTGTTACCTATACATCTTAGTTAAAGTAAGAACTACACAAAAAAAAAAAATAAATAAAATTACGAGTACAATACAAACCAAAAACTCGCTTCTACTGTATAGTTACAGATAAGTATCGATTGTGTCTTGTCATTACTCATTGATTACATTAATACAATGATGTGTTCAATGATAAATCATTGTTTATGAAAAAACGATTCTGAACGAAGGAGATGAATGTATCAGCGTAATTTTTAAGGATAGTTTATATTAAATTATATTTATATTATTAATATTATAAATCAACTTATGAAAGCATATTATCCTTAGAAAAAAAATTTAATTTTGAGTAATTAATAAATTGAGAATTTTTTTTTTTTTAATTACATCTCATTATGTAAACCAAAAAATTATTGCGTTTTTGAGATTCAACACTTCTTAAGTACCACGGTCATTTTGGTAGATAAAAACTAAAATAAGTATCCCGCAGAGTTCATTTCCGGTAGACATAATTATATACGATTTAAATTATTTGTTCTTCACCTTGCCGTTATTCACATAATGTTACAATCATAGATTGTACCTACTTAAAAAAAAAAAGGTAAAACAAAAATTATAAATATCTATATAAACGTATAAAGTATATTAAATTATTTTAATTAATTCAAATTCATAATATTTTATCTCTATATTCTTAGTTAAAATTGTATTTGTGTTATTTTTCTTAAGACCCAATTTCCTGTTATTAATTATATTTATTATTTTGCCACTATATCATTAATCATCTTAGATGAAAAAAAAGTTGATTATCTCAGTTCATGTAGTGTACAAATTATATAATGTAATCATTATATTAATATAAACACATTTTAGAACTTGAAAATGACCGTTTTCTTGTATTTATTAAAGGTCATTCAAATAAAACACTTAATTTAAAAATTTTAAAGTTATCATAACATTATTATTTACTAAAAAATTAACCAGATGAATAAAAGTTATAGACAATTAATGTTTATAGTATTTTACTGTCAATACAATTCAACTCATAATAATATATAATAAACCAACAATAGCAGTTTTTAATAAAGTAAAAATAAATTAGTTTAATAATAAATACGCAGTAAAACTCATACCAAATATTACAATAATATTAAAAAAGCAATAATATTATATTATATGTTCGTCGAATGTCCAATTTGAACGACATAGTGACGCTATTGTGGAATACATAATAAATGTATATTTCTGGCACAATCTCAATGTGATATTATTTACGTTGAATAATCGTCCGGCCATTCGACGACCAGCGTCGAGCGCCAACACACACTTTTAAAGATTTTTTAATACTTTTAATACCAACATCCTAGACTCTTTACGATTCACTAAATTTAATTATTAAATATCATACAATTGACCTTACTTATTATTTTTTTTTTTTAAGTTTAATTTCCTTATGAATTAATGAACCATATTTAATAATTTTAATACTACTTTAAATCTAATCACGGTTGGTATTTTTATTTTTATTTGAACATTTTATTTTATTGAGTACTGAGTAGTCACTTAATGACGAATAATATTATACAAAAGAATTCGCTTAATATAAATTCTACTGTTCATACGAACGCATTCAATACAACTAAAATAATGACTAAAAAAACTTTTCTCCTCGGCGGGGTTTATCCAATAGAAGTGTGTATAATGCAATTTTTATGTCAACGCTTCGTCAAATACATAATAACAATAACAATAAAATATCGTTTACGACACCACTATAGCGATTGACTACTTTCAAAAGACGGTTTTCCACTCACCACTAACTAAACTATTTTACGAGCCTAATTCAATTTTAATAATATTCCGTTCAACCCAAATATTGATTAATTGTGGGTACAAGACAAAACAAAATATTATTCATTTTTCACAGTACAATTATAATTTATTAAACATACATTATTTAATATAGCCATATTTTAGTAATATAGACTATATTAGTTAAATTATTTTATTTTAAATAATAAAATATGTCAACTTTAAAGAATAAAGATAAAGGTTATATTTTCATATTAGATAGTGGAAAAGTAAATTGTGAATTTTCTATTTTTAAAATCGTATCTTATTTATTATGTAGACTATCAAGTTTATAATCAAATGATTATAAATAATTTTGAAATTAAAAATTTAAATGCGTTATTTAAATGGTGTCAACACTCAACATTAATACTTCAATAGTATACAATATAATACAAATTGCAACGTAACTCTATTAAAATTTTAATAGGAAACACCCATTATTAACACGATCACTTTTTGTTACTTAAAAAGCCATGAAAATTTATAGTTTGAAAATTATAAATACTAATTATAGTTAAAACTATTATAAATAATTAATAACAAAAATCATGAATAAAATTCTAATAAAATGTAGTTTAATTTCAAATGAGGATTGTTTCATAAAAATACGGTTTCCAATTTCTAATGAACGTTTGAATAATGATGGATAGTCCATACTGTTACGATCGATTTTATCTCACACAAAAAAAAAAAATACAAGTATGTTTGATATTTCATTGTTTAAAATAAATCGTTAAAACAATAGTATGAAGAATATATCTCTATGAAATTTCGATATTGAAACTAAAAGAGCTATAAGTAATTAAAAACGACTCACGTATAAACTTGATACAGAATACATTTATAATAAATTTATTCTGTGGATCTGGTGCCAATACAAAAACAATTATCATCAGCCGACTTCAAGGAATTCGTGTATAATTATATTAGCTGAATTACCTGTCGTTACCGAATTTAAGTATAAAAATGTAATCTAGCTAGATTTAAAAAAAAAAATTATTAAGATCGTTAAAATTATATTTCATACATATTAATTAATTATTAAGACAATTTTATCACTATCATAACCTGTTTTATAAGTTATAGCTTTTGGTCATGGCTTCGTTTGCGATAAGTTTTGGCAATGAAAGCTTAAAATAAATGTTTTACGAATAGTTATTCAAAATATTATCAGCAAAATTTCTTAGACAATATTTTTCGTTGATCTATTAGTAGGAACCAAATAATTACCAAGCTACTGGTTGAGCTTAAGCGTGAGCAATCTACGTAGAACTGCCCATGTAAAAAACTGTTTTCTCACAAGTCTATTCCCACAAATTTAAGATTCTGACCTTGAGACTTGTTTATATTCATTGGGCTCTGACTTAGAGCCTGGTCCCATGACACAATTTAAGTAGTTTCTAATTTATATACACAGATTGATCAATTTATTCAATAATAATTAAATTGCAAATTTCAGTATGAAATATTTATTTTATTTTTTTAATTATAAATTATAATACTATAGACTATAGTATAAATAGTTTAGTACAATTATAATTTATTTTATCGTTACTTATAATAAAATAACCTGATATTAAAAAAAAAAAACATCGTGCCTACTTATAAAATATAACATAGTTGATAGTTACTACAGTTTTGTTCAAATTATATTGATCACAACTAGGTCTACTCGAAAAAAGTCGAAATATGACGTTTTTCTAAGTAGCAAGTACCATGGACAGTTCGCATTTTGCCATATTTCGACTTTTACACGCCGTAACGTATTGTCCTTATAGAACAACTTGGATGCGGCTTTTGTGAAACGGCTGGTACCTATGTTTTTGAAAAATAATAAAATATAGTATATGTGTAGAAAACGGGATTATGTTTGTATAAACAATATTTTGCCTTAAAGCACAATGTAACTACTTTTTGCGCTCCGATTGTAACGCGACACTTTTGTCTTCGAAATTCTGTAGACGTATCTACCATTTACCAACTCAATCCAATTGTTATATTATACCATCGTCGGCTGCAATATTATAATGTCGAGAAATCAATATCAAATATATATATATATATATATGTACAAATTCGTATATACAAATTACACGAAACGACGACAATCAACGATAATATTATATATACGAGTACATAATTTGTAAATGTAATGCCATTAATTCAAATGTAATACCTATACGTACAAAGAAAATCCTCGGACCGCATGTATAACGTAAGTGTTTTAATGTAATTCCTGTTGGATTATACAAACCTATATATATACACTGTGTGCTACAAAGATTTTTATTTTATGAAGTAGTACAAGTGGTATTGGAGAGTGACAGCACTAGGTGACATTTATTTTATACAGCATATACCTGTGTTTGAAATTATTATTATACAATTATTAAATATATTGATCATACATAAAATTAAATTGCAGATCCAAAGAGATAAGCATTTCATAGCTTTTCAATTTTTGACTTAGTTCATTTGCGAAAAGGCCCAAATTAATGGTAAAAGGGGCTCGGTCTCAGGACCCAACTTTTTATGGAAAATAGTTTTTTAAATAAATAAGTCACGCGTTTAAAAAAATTTCAAAACATAAAATAAAAAATATTTATAACATGATGAAAATTTACTAAATTATAATTAATTTATATTTTATAACAATAAAATAAAGTTTATGAATTAATGAAAAATATATTGGAAATTGATTTCTAAAATGTACACATCAATATTTTATTTGAGGCAAATTTAATTTTATTTATTTCACGATTTATTAAAAAAAAAAAAAAATGTTAACTTATTATTAATACAGGGTTATTTACTAAACATATACTCACTTCCATTATTTCTCCTTTAGTAATGATTTTATTCAAATTCTCATTTTTTAAATTTTTAAATTTCAAATCATTTTTAAAAACTGTATTTTTAAATTCTCAAGATTTTTTGTATTACCTACTTAAAGAGCATCTTATAATTATTAAAAACTTTTATTTTTCAAATGAAAACCCTTTATTTCATTTAAAATTATTTTTTAGATAACTTTATTTTTAATTATCATGACATGTAGGTACTTAATTCAAAATTCAAATGAATAGTTTTTCAGTTACTAAAATGCTTATATTAAGTCTTCAAAAATAGTTTTAAAGAAATATGAAATAAATTAAATATTAGTCTAGTATATTTCATTAAACTTTAACCATTTTTATAAGTTATAATTGTTATAAATATTGATAAATCAATATCAATGTTTGAGGTGTGTATGTTTGATGAATTATCCTTTGTGTATTATTTATTTTTTTATTTTTTTTATCATTATAATATTATACAGTTAATTATTTATTTATAATTTTTGTGCAGATACCTCAATAATTCGAACGTCTGAGTTTCAAAACTAAATGTATCACTGATCTTCCTCCTCCAATTAAGGGCTTTTGCCCTTCACATTGTGGGTTTATTTTATTAAAAAAAAAAAAAAAAACCGATAACCGCGATATTTTCCATTAACTATTCGAGGAAAGCGGTAGCCACCAACTATTTTCTTTTTCTGATTTTCAGTGGACAACAATTTAGGATCATTATCGTTTTCCCGTCGCCGTTTATAAGCGCCATGTAAAGTTCCGTGTAGGTAATGCAATCACTGCAATGCAATTCTGGGAAAATGATCCTCGTTAGCATATACTTACTCGTCACTTTAAATCTGACGAAATGAGTCGGATGTTTCTTGGAGATTACGTGCTAAAGGTGAGTCAAGGTAAGTCATAAATTAGTCGTTTATTTTGTTATTCATAGTATCCTCGTATCACAACAACTGCAACAGTTGTTTAGAATTTATTTTATTATGTATAATGTATAATAATAATATTATATTATATAAAAAAAAATGAACTTACAATTTTTGGCAACTTAACCACTATTATATAGGTTTGTAAAATCCAAGTATCACTTTGATCAAATAGTCACTATTTATGGCTAAGGCACTAAGTTTTCTTAAATTTTACGAGAAAATAATACATTTAGTGAAAAATCATTTATTTAAAATGTTTAATTAAATATTTAATAATTAGAATACATTTTATAAAAAACTTATCAGCTTAAGATAACTTTTTGTCTTTTTTAATGGTTTAAATATAAAATAATATATATTGGCAATAATTTAAAAAAGCATAAGCTAATTAATTAGTAATAAAAGTATAGATAGTATTATTATAATTATACGTATTATTTAAGAAGTACAGATAAAAACTGATTAACTTATATTTACTGTAATAATTAGGTATTATTATTTTCTCTATATTAGTTTTATAAGAAAGCATTACAATCGACTATCTATATTCTATAGCCATTACGGCAATAATATTACAATATTATTATTAATGTTTATCATTAATAGTTTATATTTTGATTAGGTAATATAATTATCTATACCTATATGATTAAAACACATGATCACAGTTCATGTGTTTACCCATCACTAGTCACCTATATCTACAATTTTCAATGAAATGTATAATCAGTCATACAGTCTGTATGATACAGATAAAAATGTATTAATCAACATTGGAAAAGAAATTGTTATATTTAATTTAAGCATTTCTTTTTTTGGAATAGCCATCATTACAGCAAAAGGTGATTCTACATGTTTACAGTAGGTTAGTAATATATTATAGAAACATTTTCTAAAACATTCATTATGATCATAAATTCTAAAACAATAGATAGGCATGTTACCACACTAAGTATTGATTATCTGTATTATTTACGAAATTTTTTAATTAAAGCAAAAAAAAAATAAATCATAAAGATTCGGTAAAAAATATTTACAAAAATAATTATTAGTAACAACCAATGTAGGTAAATTATAATAATTGTAATATTAAATGTCATTTAAATCCATTGGTTGGACTAGATTACATTTGAAGTACTTAATACTAAAATTATACGAAATAGGGATTTATATTTTATACTTACAAAAATATATTCTAATATTTATAATTAGATACTATGAAGTATGAAAAAAACATAATTTTAAAATTTACATACACATTACACAAGTACATATTTTATTTTCTTATAGATTACGTATTCCATGTTATATTTACAAGAACTGATAAGAAGAAATCCATCTGTATAATATCATAATATTATCTTTCCATATAATATAATTAATATATTTATAAATTATAACTATTTATAAAATAAATAATATTTTATTAATTTCTCTAACTCGTCATAGAGTAATTTACAAATTTTTAGTGATTTGATTATTGGTTAATAAATTAATAAAATAAATAACTTGTGCAATAATTGTGTAACTTTAATGAGAAAAACATTCAAATAATTTATAATTTATAACTAATAGAAACATATTAAACGCATTATAGATATATATTTTAAATAAACACGTATACAATTTTTTATATTTGATAAAAATTAGTTTAAAATGTCTTATAAATTATATTGTAAGATTTAATATATTCAATTTAAACTAACAAAAAAAAAAAAAATGATTTTCATATAAATATAATAAATAATAACGATAAGAAACATAATTTTTTAGTTGACCTAGTTCATTTATTTAATTGATTCCTGCACTCTTTAACTATTTAAGTATACCTACTTAATCAAATTATATTAATGCATGTACATTTAAATATTTAATGAATGGCCCTAAATGAATTAATATCTTTAAATTATTTATTAATGTGAAATGATATTACAATAATAATATAAGTAGGTACACAATAAGATAATATTATATCAAAATTAAATATTACATAATTTATTAATAATTATTATTAATTTATTAATCATTGAATGATTGAGTAAATAACATGTTATTGCAATTAGATCTAAGTATTTATGCACGCATAAATCTTTATTTTTGATTTAAATATAAGGATAATTTTTTATCATTATCTAATCATACTAGTCAAAAAAAAAAGTATTATGTAATAGAAAAACATTAATCTAGGTAGGTAACCACTAATATCTATATATAGTCCATAGACACTCGATTAACCTATGCTCGATAACACTATGACGCGCGATATCAATCTTTTTACATACCTACCTATCTACTTGTAGGTTAGTTAAAAACGAAATCATAAACTTATGTTTTAATACTTAGTAGACAATTATTAACATTTAAAGGGTTCTCTTTGTTGACAGAATACGCAATGTTGCATGCTTGCATATTATTATCAAATTGAACTATTCATAACGTTGTTATAAATATAATAAAATACACACTATACGTTATATTAATCGTTTAAAAATCTCGTAGGATTAAACAAGTTGCGTAGATATTTTTTTTGAAGTCATTTATTCAGATAGGTACGTCGTATTATGCAAATACTGCATAAAAAAATAAATGTCTTTTTATATTAGGTATATATCAGTTGTTAAACAATCAAAATCGATAATTTTATTGTTAATAATCCGGGTACGGATATTATTTTGTTATTACTTATTATATTTTATTATAGCTAAGAATCTATTAATTTTTTTAAGTCCCTCGTAATCTATCGCCATTCGCAAAATATTAGCAAAATAGCTGAAGAATATTATTGAATGTAATAATAGTATACCTTTGAATGACTAATACGCAATAAACGCAGTGTCATAATAATTTTATATCTTCAATGAGTACGCAGTGCGCCTATTTACTAAATAGGTATTGACCTGGGTCCAGTTAACGAGAAGTTAAAATAAAACGACGCAAAACCGATGTACGTGCACGCAATGCAATAACAGAATGCAGTCACGAGTTTCCCGGAAGGATTTAATTACCTACATTCAGAATAGTAACATGACAAGTTGGCAGGTTAAAAATAAATATATTAATATTTTATTAAAATTGAGTTTGTGAGATTCATACCTATTACTCATATCAATAAATATAAAAATACATATTCACCTAGGTCCTAGGACATCCTTTGCTCACGACAGACTCCATTTGGTGCGCAAGTTGCAATGAGCACAACGCGCGACGTTTTACCTAATAACTAATACTAATCATGTAATAATAATAGTATTAAATTATTTATGAAATAGTATACAAAATTACTTTAAATAATAATAATAAGTACAATTTTTTTTTTTTACTCCTGTCTAATATTGCTTGTCAGTTGTCACTTATGGCGGATGTAAATTTTGAGTTTATCTCACGTAATTAATATGGTTTACAAAATTTTTTTATTTCAATTAGAATACTTACAAATGAGTAATAACTATTTACAATATAACTTTATAAATTTAAAATTGTTTATGACCCTAATAGAATTATTTTAATTTTTGTTAATTTATAAAAAAAAAGCGACGCATTCAATGGGCGGCCGTGGGGGTAAGCCGGGTAAGAGGTAATATCTTTAAATCACTGAAATTTGTTCAACCATATTTTATATAGCTGATTTACACATTCACTTCTAGAGTAATAGGCATGTGCGCACGTCTTACGACTTATAAATTATAATTATAATGATAAGGTAATTTAGTAAAAATTATTATATACTTGTTTTTGTGACGAATGTAGACTTGAACCAGTCTTGAGGTATACATAAACATAAAAATAATCAACATAAAGTATTTGGTACTATAGACAAACTGTAAGTAGTTAGAAGAGTTAGATACTTAGACGTACATTTTGAGCAGTTTTTTTTTTTTAATCTTGTTCTTTTTAAAAAAAAGTCACCGAATTTACAATAAAATATTTTATATCGTAAAATTTCAATTTAAAATAGGTATCATAATATTCTGTCCCGGTACTCATCCCTACCAACACGTCCAACACACGCTGAGCTTACAAGGAACATTGTAGCTAGTAGTAGCTATAGTTTATCTGCGACTCAATTATTATAAAGATTATTATTATCGTTATAAATTTGTAAATTAAAATTTCATCAAGACAAAGAATACTACGTACAATCGTCTTAGAGTTATAATATAAGTGCTCTTCATATTGTTGATAAGTTAGACGTAAAAGATGACGGTGACTATTGATTTATTGCTCAATGCAATAATACATCGCATGAGTGTGTGGTTAAATATCTTACGGAAAGCAATCGATGTCGCGTTTCCTAAAAAAAAAAAAATTTTTAAACCGAACGTGTCGGAACGCGTTTCAATTCAATGTCATGCGTGTGCGCGCGCGCGCGCGCGTGTGTGTATACATTTTACATATCCCGAGAAGCAATAATAATAATAATAGTAATAGTAACGGTGATAATGACGAATAATGATAAAAAAAAAAACAATAACAACAACAACAACAACAACAACGAGAGACAATAATAGACACACGACGACGCGCGCATTAGTATAATATTATATTATTATAGTATTATTATTTTTGTTTATCAATATTACTCGAGACCGACTGTAAATAATAGTACTATGCTATACCAGGCGTGTTGGTCGCATTGGCGGCCGTGCGAGCCGTGTGCGCGTCGCCGCCGGTACAGTGTGCGTATCGGACTGAACGCCGCGATAAATAACAAAATATAATATCGTCGAGTGCGACAACGTGCCGGTACGCGGACGCGATTAGATCTGTTGGGCGCGCGCGGTCGTCTTATCTCGCGGCCACAATTGTGTCTGCGTGCGCGCGTGTGAGTGGGTGCTCGGCGAGATATACCCACACTCGCGCACGATCAGACCCACACACGCACGCCAGGTACGCAGTGTCTGTTCGACGGCGCGCGTTTAAACGTATCTCGTGTGGTCGCACGCACAGCGGGACACAGCTGAAGCCAACGGGTCGTGGTCGAGGTGAGCGGTGCAGGGCAGAGTCCGCGAGAAATACGTCCAAAGACGACGACGACGATATAATTGCACACGCGTACGGCGACGGCGAGCTCGATGGCGGCGGCGGAGGCGGCGGAGACGGACGAAAACCCGTCGTCGGTGGTGCTGGCAAAAGTGCTGGCCATGGCGTTCCTGGGCGTGTCATCGTTCGTGGCCGGCAGCACGCCAGTGTGCGTGTTCGAGCGGCTGGGCATCCGGCGGCGGGCCCGCGGCGCCGCCAACACCGCGCTCCGGTTGATACTCAACTTCGGCGGCGGCGTGCTGCTGTGCACCACGTTCCTGCACCTGTTGCCCGAGGTCCGGGAGGGCGTCGAGCAGCTGACCGCCGACGAGACGCTCGACCCGAAATCGCCCTGGTCCGGCCTGCTCGCCGAGCTCATCATGTGCTCGGGCTTCTTCTTCATGTACTCCATCGAGGAGCTGGTGCACGGGTTCACCGGCGGTGACTGTCACCCGCACCACAGCGGCAGCGGCCAAAGCACCACGGACCGCGGCCGCGGCGACGACGACGTCGCCGCCGCCGCGCCCCCCCAACAGCGCCGCGGCGACGCGTCCGCCGCCGTCGGGCAATCGAACGCCGTCGGATGCGAGAAGACGGACGCGGCCCCCGGGCGGGTGGTCAACTACAACTCGTGCATGTCTTCCGTAGAACTGGCGGCGGCCGTCAAGAAACCGGTGCCGGCCGCAGCGCCCGCGTCCGAGTCGGTCGTCCGCGGCTTCCTGGTCATCGGCGCGCTCAGCATACACGAACTGTTCGAGGGCTTGGCAGTCGGCCTGGAGAAGACTTCCACACAGGTCAGTCGGTCGACTTGAGTTCTACGATATTCTTCACAATCGATTTCCGCATCGATATCGATATATATATATATAATATATATTAAGTGCACTACACTATTGTAGTATGTCTTATTGTTAGTTATTACTATGTGCGCTTCGATTCTGCAGGTCAGACGAACTTGCCCTATAGAATCCTATCCCCGTGGTTTCCATCCGATTTATGTGTATCGCACACCTATATCGTCACGTGTATCACAGCCACGAACTATAATACGCTTTGCAGTATATCCGGTATTCCGGCGACATTGTCAGCTGCAATCTTGTACGTAAGATAATTTTTAAAAGTATTCGAGTACCGCAGCTGATATGCAGACACTTGTGACTTTAAAAACTATTTAAAATACGTATATTAATACTCCGTAAAAAAAAAAAAAATATACGACATTTTTAAATTATTTTATTTTTACTTTTAAATCAATTTTAGTTTTTTTTTTTTTTTTTGCATTAAATTTGATTAAAATTGTATTATCGTTTTCCTTGTTTTTGAAAGTTCAGTAAGGTACAAGTCGCTGCCAACTGCCACACCCCCACACACTCATACAGATAAAAAATATTTTAATCGTGAGAGAATGAACATTATTATTTAGGGTTATTAAAGTTATTTCGAATTTTATTTTAAATTCAATTGACCTACTATCTCCTTACACTTATAGTTTAAATATACCATTATAATAGTCCAGTATCTGAATTAAATTGATAATTTTCACCTTTGAAAATAATTATCTGTAAATTTTAAACTATTTATAAATTAAAAGAATGAATAAAAGTTTTACCCAATTTGTATTGTTTTACGTAGATTATATTTTTATTTTATGTTTAATGCACATTCTATTTATATTTGTTTTCTTTTATGTGATCATTGATTTACTGATTTTTGAATTTTATGAAGTATTTAAAATACTATCTACTACCAAAATATTTTACTAGACTGGTAGACTGTAGTAGTTATAATGAACTTGTTCGGTGAGGTGACCCGTTATCATAATATAAAATCGTGTGTTAAATTATTTTATTTTCATGGTCATAAGTAAAATCCAACGAAATTGACTTCACTGTTTTTTTTTTTTTATAATTCTATTACTTACATGACGTACCTACTTATGTTTAAGTATTGATAGTTTACAATTTGTCAATCTTTAATTCAATACGAATTAAATATATTATTAAAATATATTCCGAAAGCAAAAACAAAATCTAATTTAATTTGGTCAGTTATTGGTATAGTATAGTGTTGTTCGAGTACTCGACTTTGGGAAAAATTTTCGAGTCGAGTACTTGAACTCGACTCGACTCGACTAAAAAAATTTTGTATTCGTAAATACGAGTACTCGACTTGAACCAAATACTCGAATTGAATCGAGTACTTGTTTCAGTGTTTCACTATATAGTATATTATGTAAAAATAATTATTTAATGTTGAAACTATAAATAACTGAGAGAACCCAAATACGAGTATTCGCGATAAGAATTCTAGGATGGTTGATGGTTTAAACTTTAAATTATTAACAATAGTGAATGGATTGTTATTGCTATATTATATATATATATATATTATATTTATTATTATGAAAACGACATTTTATAGTTTATAGTTGTTTTTGAGAACGGATATACCGACTTGGGTGATTTTTTTTTTAATATTCTGGAATTGTCTAATACTCGACTCTTTTTTCGAGTACTCGACATTTTTCGAGTACTCGAATTTTGAACTCGACTCGACTCGATGTAATTGAAACTCGATTCGACTCGACTTGACTTCAAAAAACCAATACTCGCCCAACACTAGTATAGTATATAGTTGATAAAAATTATTTTTTTATGAAATGCATGTTTTCTAAAATAAAACTGATTCTATGCTTCTTTATAAATTATAATTTATAGGTACCCCACAATTGTCTATCAAATATATAAAATGTAAATGTAGGTATATATTTTACAAAACATAAAACGCACTTTATCTACACAAACATTAATCTATTGTTGATAATAAAAATAACAATATGTTATACGGAATAAAAATAATTATCAGAATTAAAAAAATATCATTATAATCTAAATAATTTTTTTAAGTAACTCGTAACACTTACAAAATATATTACCTATTCAAAATTTAACAAAGTTTCGGATGAAATATTTAGATTATAACATTGTAGCTGTACCTATATAGAAATATAATAGAATTTATAATTATTCAAACACCTTACCATGGACGATAAACGCATTTACGATTTACAGTATAAACCATATAGTGTATTAAAAAAAATAAAGGTTAAAGTTTATTTAACATATTCTATAATACTTTTACAGTCAATAATTTTGTTTTGATAGGATTAAATAAGGTCAAATCAAGAAATTAAAATAATGGAAACATAGTTACTAAGAACCAACTGTCAGCTGGTCTAATAAAAAGTGACAAAGTTTGTCTAAAAACAAATGTATTATAATTACTATTGCTTTAGTGTCGTGTGTATGTATTTTCAACAATAATTATTGTTTAATACTTTAATAATTTAAGATTTATTCAATATTAAATATTTAAATATAAAAGAAAATGAAACATACAACGTTTTGACTAATTTTACTTCTTAAAAATGTTTTTGAAAATTAAAACATAGTTATATACTTTTTTACTGCATGTTCTAAATTGTCATTTGTAATATACTACTCATCATAAATTGCCTAATTTACCTATTATTAATTGAACGTAGCCCACTTACACAATTACAATTTAAAATGTAGGTAATGGAAATTTTCTTTATCCTCTGTTCGCCAAAAGAATTAAGTTACTAACCACAGCGCATTGTACTCGGCCATAACCACATATGTGGTATGCGCGAAGTAACCACGTTTAACGGATAAAGTCTAATGAATATTGCTGTAATATTATAACATTTAGTATTCAATTTTTAGACCTATGATTGGAAGTTAATTGTATTGTCATGCCTTTATATTTATGATTACCATTTATTAAGACATGTTGTTTCCAATCCTTTTAATGCTATTCTATGCTAAGTATCCGTATTTAATACAATTTTTATTGTAATATATTATCTGTATGAATATAAATACAGAAATTATCAATGTTATTTACATATAACTTTTTTTTTATAAAACTAACTTTCTATAGTAAAAAAATACATTTATTTTTTATAAAATTAATTAAATAATCATTAATGATTAAAAATAATTCACCAATTTTGCAATTATTATATTTATAATATTATCTATTAATTTAATAAAAATAAAGTGAGTAAATGGATACGGCTTTGCTATACGGTGATGAATGTGCTAAATTTAAATTTAATTAATATTATCGTATATACCTACAAAAAAACGATTCTGAGCGGGATGATCTATCAGCCTATATCACTAAGTATATTTCATGTTATATTTTTTATTTTTGTTATTACTTTATTAAGTAAAACAATTTATTTTACTATGAGTAACAGAGTAGGTTAAATTATTTTCTGCGAAAACATATTTAAAAATATTATTGTGTAATAACTAATAATATGCATAAAAATTTTATGTCTCACAGAATAATGTTGTAGACTTCAAGAAAAAAAATGAATATTGTTATTCATAGTTAAAATATTTAACTTCATCAAAATTTTAACTTAAAATATCTAACAAAAAAAAAATAAATTATGTTAAATTAATTAAAAATTTAGTTTCAATACAAACTACCTATAAGCCACTAAATTTTAAATCTTCAAGCATCACAGCAATAAAAAATTTCAGCACTTCTACATTTTTAACTCATCATCACTTGACAAATGTTCGTGATATTGACGGATTTTATGGGAATTCAAACTTTAAATGCTTATAGAAATAAATTGTGACAATATATTTTAAATATCTTTGTAAGAACTTTTGTAGCATCTGGTATTAAATTTTCAGACCTTTTTGCAGAGCGAAATTTTTTTATCGATATTTCTAGAAATGAAAATCAAAAAAATTTTAAATATCTATTATCTATAAATACAGTGGAACCTCGATAACTCGAACTTCTATAAGTCGAATTTTCGATAACTCGAAAGAATGTCTTGGCCTCTACTTTATAACATATCATATGTGTAACCTCTGAAAGTCAAATTTTCGATAACTCGAATTTTTTTTTTGCCCCCAACCGATTTGAGTTATCGAGGTTCCACTGTAACTTAAAAAGAGTTTAAAAAAAATGAAAATTTCAAGTTTTTACAAATATTCGTTCTTTTAATTACAAAAATATAATAAAATTTATTTGAGGAGAAATAACTATTTTACGGCTGTATATGTAATTTTGTAAAAATTTGAATTTCAAATACACATAAAAATATATTTTTCTCCAGTTAAAATTAGAATTTTTCAAAAACTTCAACTACAAAATAGTTTGAGAATTTTTTATTAACATTTAAAAAAAGTTGAAAATTTTAAATGTCAAAAAATAGTTTAAAATCTTTTTAAAACTATATTATTTATAGAAAAAAATCATATTAACATTTGGTAAAAATTTCAAGAATCTACTTTTATCAATTTTAGAGTAACACCAAAAATAAAAAAACAAAGTCGATTTTGTCAAACACTAGATTTGAGTAAAAATTTCCGCTATTTTGAAAAAATAATAATAATTTTTAATTTTGACCTGTTTAAAATACACCCTAAATCCATTTTTTTTTATCCATACCACTCTCAACGTTGAAAATATAAGTATTTTTTTGAATATTTACATATACAAACACACAAAAAAGAAACACAGTGTAAAATCATCGCTACGCTCAGAATCATGAATAAAATTTAAAGAATATTTTAACTAATTATTAACTATAATATAATACTAAGTAGCTAATATTTTACTACTTGTTTTTTTTTTTGCATAGGTATATAGATATAAAAGCCAATTAATATAAAGCTTGAGTTTATCGAATATGAACAATTATAAGTATTCAAACGTTAACTATAATTGATTTTAAGCATTCTATATTTATATTATAGTCTTTATACCTATTAGTTAAGTTCATGTTCAATAATATAACAATTAAAATTTGTACTTTTTAATTAGTTTATTATATGTATTTAAACTTAAAAATGTGCGATTATAATATTTAAAACATGTTGAAACTTGAATAAAAAGTGAAAATGTGTATTAAACCCTCTTATAAAATATTATTGTTTTTAGATAAAAATAAATAAATGCTCAACTTAAATGATTATCTCTATGAGTGTTTTATTATAAAACAATGCTTATTAATGCAATCGTCTTTAAGCTAATAACCATTATAAAAAACTATGTTAAAAAGTGTACTCTTGCTTTATTTAATGACGCCTGAGCCTGATTCTCTATATTTCAAGAGGCCTCTTTAATAATGATAAATGCCTATGAACTATGATTCATGAAATAAACCTCACAATGTTAATGAATTTATTACTAATTATCTACTATTCTCAATATTTACTAAATTGTTTTTGGAATTTTTAATTTCAAATCAGACTTTATAGAGGTATTCAAAACATTCCAAACTTAATTTAAAGTTTATTACAATCTGAAACTCATTCGTGAGTTTTAATAGTACTTTAAAAAATATCTAATAATGTTTGATGTAAATAAACTTTTATTTTTTATTCTATGGATTATTAATATTTTCATAAATATTTATAAATACATTATATAAATATATATTTATCAAATAGTAATTACCAATTGCAATGATACAAAAATGATGTTATTTTAAAAGCAACAATCATAATTATATATTTTAAAATGTACCTAAATTATTTTTAGTCTTGAAAGCGGTAAACATGTCCACACATCATCTCTTTATATAATATATGGTCAATTTTTTAACTTAAATTCCAATTAAAGTATTATCCATTGACCATAGGCATCCCCAGATATTTTTCATGGGGCAAAATTAATTTGAAAAATAAATGAAGATTTTTTTTTTTAATTTTATTTATCGTACATTATTGTAGTTATTATATATTTTATTCATAGAACATAATTATGTTTCATCGTTATTACATTATATTACTACGATTAAGTGAAAAATTTAAATTCTAGGGGGGGGGGGGGGCAAGATCCCCGTCGTGTCACCCCTAGGGACGCCCATGCTATTAACTATTCTGTTCAAAATGTACCTGACAAATCCTGAACAAATTTATTCTAGCTATAAATAGATATCATAATTTATAAGTACACACGCCCATCAAGGCTTTTATTCGGAGATAACACTTAAATTATATTATCACATTAAATATAAAATTGTTAATAGTTAAGTAGTTGACAATTGTAAATTGTAATGAGTGGTTTGAACTGTGTATTTTTGTTATAATCGATGTATAAAAAGTACGATAACGAGTAAATACTTAAAAGCACAACTGTGATATTTTTGTGAAGCAAAAAACAAATGATTATTATCATTTATCACAAAAAAATAATGAACAGCGATTGTGTATAAGTATACAATACATCTATCGTATAAGTTAGTTACACAAAATAATTATTTTTGTGTAAACTTTTAATCACATATTTACATTAAAACTATTAGATATCATAAATTTCTATATTCTACGCAGAAACGACCCCAGATACTTAATTATGGTGAGGTAGCTGATTCATAATATTCATAATGATGTCATACCATAATATATTTTATATAACTATAATTTATTTATACTTCATTATATATATATATATATATATATAGATACATACCTAAAACTCACACTTGCACGTGTCCAAAGTATAGTCTAATAGATACAAGTTTAATGTGTTTTTTTATGATTTTATTTTCAACAATATATACAATTTGTTTAAACTGTGGCTTGGGAGTAGACGTGATCATACCCCTTGGAGATTCCACGGGTTCTG